>NW_026960736.1:0-49836 GCF_021018805.1 Prinia subflava | reverse complement strand
AAAATATACTTCACTTGTGGAAAAGGGGCAAGAAAGTGTCTGCAGCAGCTTCTCTGCTTGCTGAAAACACAGGAACAAACAGGGTTTGTGTCTTGAGAAAACCAACACAGCAACAGCAAAGCACAGTGTTCTACATATCTCTTCCAAGGAAATCAAGCAATTAGATCCTAAAACCTTTGCTCTTGCTCTGCAGACAAGGAATACACCAACTGGTACAAAATATACTTCACTTGTGGAAAAGGGGCAAGAAAGTGTCTGCAGCAGCTTCTCTGCTTGCTGAAAACACAGGGAACAAACAGGGTTTGTGTCTTTAGAAAACTAACACAGCAACAGCAAAGCATAGTGTTCTACATAGCTCTTCCATGGAAAACAAGCAATTTAGATCCTAAAACCTTTGCTCTTGCTCTGCAGACGAGGAATACACCAACTGGTACAAAATATACTTCACTTGTGGAAAAGGGCAAGAAAGTGTCTGCAGCAGCTTCTCTGCTTGCTGAAAACACAGGGAACAAACAGGGTTTGTGTCTTGAGAAAACCAACACAGCAACAGCAAAGCACAGTGTTCTACATATCTCTTCCAAGGAAATCAAGCAATTTAGGTCCTAAAACCTTTGCTCCTGCTCTCCAGACGAGGAATACACCAACTGGTACAAAATATACTTCACTAGTGGAAAAGGAGCAAGAAAGTGTCTGCAGCAGCTTCTCTGCTTGCTGAAAACACAGAGAACAAACAGGGCTTGTGTCTTGAGAAAACAAACACAGCAACCGAAAACCATAGTGTTCTACATAGCTCTTCCATGGAAAACAAGCAATTTAGATCCTAAAACCTTTGCTCTTGCTCTGCAGACGAGGAATACACCAACTGGTACAAAATATACTTCACTTGTGGAAAAGGGGCAAGAAAGTGTCTGCAGCAGCTTTTCTGCTCGCTGGAAACACATACAACTAACAAGGCTTGTGTCTTGAGAAAACCAACACAGTAACAGCAAAGCACAGTGTTCTACATATCTCTTCCAAGGAAATCAAGCAATTTAGGTCCTAAAACCTTTGCTCCTGCTCTCCAGACGAGGAATACACCAACTGGTACAAAATATACGTCAGTAGTGGAGAAAGCAGGTACGTGTCTTCAAGAGCTTCTCTGCTCGCTGCAAGTACAGAGAACAAACAGGGTTTGTTTCTTGAGAAAACCAACACAGCAACAGCAAAGCATAGTGTTCTACAGAGCTCTTCCATGGAAATCAAGCAATTTAGGTCCTAACACATTTGCTCTTGCTTTGCAGACGAGGAACACACCAACTGGTACAAAATATACTTCACTTGTGGAAAAGGGGCAAGAAAGTGTCTGCAGCAGCTTCTCTGCTTGCTGCAAACACAGACAACCAACAGGACTTGTGTCTTGAGAAACCAACACAGCAACAGCAAAGCATAGTGTTCTACAGAGCTCTTCCATGGAAAACAAGCAATTTAGATCCTAAAACCTTTGCTCTTGCTCTGCAGAAGAGGAATACACCAACTGGTACAAAATATACTTCACTTGTGGAAAAGGGGCAAGAAAGTGTCTGCAGCAGCTTTTCTGCTCGCTGGAAACACATACAACCAACAAGACTTGTGTCTTGAGAAAACCAACACAGTAACAGCAAAGCATAGTGTTCTACAGAGCTCTTCCATGGAAATCAAGCAATTTTAGTCCTAAAACCTTTGCTCTTGCTTTGCAGACGAGGAACACACCAACTGGTACAAAATATACGTCAGTAGTGAGAAAGCAGGTACGTGTCTTCAAGAGCTTCTCTGCTTGCTGAAAACACAGGGAACAAACAGGCTTGTGTCTTTAGAAAACCAACACAGCAACAGCAAAGCATAGTGTTCTTAATAGCTCTTCCAATGAAATCAAGCAATTTAGGTCCTAAAAACCTTTGATCCGTCTCTGCAGACGAGGAATACACCAACTGGTACAAATATACTTCACTTGTGAAAAAGGGGCAAGAAAGTGTCTGCAGCAGCTTCTCTGCTTGCTGCAAACACAGACAACCACAGGACTTGTGTCTTGAGAAAACCAACACAGCAACAGCAAAGCATAGTGTTCTACATAGCTCTTCCATGGAAAACAAGCAATTTAGATCCTAAAACCTTTGCTCTTGCTCTGAAGACGAGGAATACACCAACTGGTACAAAATATACTTCACTAGTGGAAAAGGAGCAAGAAAGTGTCTGCAGCAGCTTCTCTGCTTGCTGAAAACACAGAGAACAAACAGGGCTTGTGTCTTGAGAAAACAAACACAGCAACAGCAAAGCATAGTGTTCTACATAGCTCTTCCATGGAAAACAAGCAATTTAGATCCTAAAACCTTTGCTCTTGCTCTGCAGACGAGAATACACCAACTGGTACAAAATATACTTCACTTGTGGAAAAGGGGCAAGAAAGTGTCTGCAGCAGCTTCTCTGCTTGCTGAAAACACAGGGAACAAACAGGGTTTGTGTCTTGAGAAAACCAACACAGCAACAGCAAAGCACAGTGTTCTACATATCTCTTCCAAGGAAATCAAGCAATTTAGGTCCTAAAACCTTTGCTCTTGCTCTGCAGACAAGGAATACACCAACTGGTACAAAATATACTTCACTTGTGGAAAAGGGGCAAGAAAGTGTCTGCAGCAGCTTCTCTGCTTGCTGAAAACACAGGGAACAAACAGGGTTTGTGTCTTTAGAAAACCAACACAGCAACAGCAAAGCATAGTGTTCTACATAGCTCTTCCATGGAAAACAAGCAATTTAGATCCTAAAACCTTTGCTCTTGCTCTGCAGACGAGGAATACACCAACTGGTACAAAATATACTTCACTTGTGGAAAAGGGGCAAGAAAGTGTCTGCAGCAGCTTCTCTGCTTGCTGAAAACACAGGGAACAAACAGGGTTTGTGTCTTGAGAAAACCAACACAGCAACAGCAAAGCACAGTGTTCTACATATCTCTTCCAAGGAAATCAAGCAATTTAGGTCCTAAAACCTTTGCTCCTGCTCTCCAGACGAGGAATACACCAACTGGTACAAAATATACTTCACTAGTGGAAAAGGAGCAAGAAAGTGTCTGCAGCAGCTTCTCTGCTTGCTGAAAACACAGAGAACAAACAGGGTTTGTGTCTTTAGAAAACCAACACAGCAACAGCAAAGCATAGTGTTCTACATAGCTCTTCCATGGAAAACAAGCAATTTAGATCCTAAAACCTTTGCTCTTGCTCTGCAGACGAGGAATACACCAACTGGTACAAAATATACTTCACTTGTGGAAAAGGGGCAAGAAAGTGTCTGCAGCAGCTTCTCTGCTTGCTGAAAACACAGGGAACAAACAGGGTTTGTGTCTTGAGAAAACCAACACAGCAACAGCAAAGCATAGTGTTCTACAGAGCTCTTCCATGGAAATCAAGCAATTTAGGTCCTAACACATTTGCTCTTGCTTTGCAGACGAGGAACACACCAACTGGTACAAAATATACTTCACTTGTAAAAAGGGGCAAGAAAGTGTCTGCAGCAGCTTCTCTGCTTGCTGCAAACACAGACAACCAACAGGACTTGTGTCTTGAGAAAACCAACACAGCAACAGCAAAGCATAGTGTTCTACAGAGCTCTTCCATGGAAAACAAGCAATTTAGATCCTAAAACCTTTGCTCTTGCTCTGCAGACGAGGAACACACCAACTGGTACAAAATATACTTCACTTGTGGAAAAGGGGCAAGAAAGTGTCTGCAGCAGCTTCTCTGCTTGCTGAAAACACAGGGAACAAACAGGGTTTGTGTCTTGAGAAAACCAACACAGCAACAGCAAAGCACAGTCTTCTACATATCTCTTCCATGGAAATCAAGCAATTTAGGTCCTAAAACCTTTGCTCTTGCTCTGCAGACGAGGAACACACCAACTGGTACAAAATATACTTCACTTGTGGAAAAGGGGCAAGAAAGTGTCTGCAGCAGCTTCTCTGCTTGCTGAAAACACAGGGAACAAACAGGGTTTGTGTCTTGAGAAAACCAACACAGCAACAGCAAAGCACAGTCTTCTACATATCTCTTCCATGGAAATCAAGCAATTTAGGTCCTAAAACCTTTGCTCTTGCTTTGCAGACGAGGAACACACCAACTGGTACAAAATATACTTCACTTGTGAAAAAGGGGCAAGAAAGTGTCTGCAGCAGCTTCTCTGCTTGCTGAAAACACAGGGAACAAACAGGGTTTGTGTCTTGAGAAAACCAACACAGCAACAGCAAAGCATAGTGTTCTACATAGCTCTTCCATGGAAAACAAGCAATTTAGATCCTAAAACCTTTGCTCTTGCTCTGCAGACGAGGAATACACAAACTGGTACAAAATATACTTCACTAGTGGAAAAGGAGCAAGAAAGTGTCTGCAGCAGCTTCTCTGCTTGCTGCAAACACAGACAACCAACAGGACTTGTGTCTTGAGAAAACCAACACAGCAACAGCAAAGCATAGTGTTCTACATAGCTCTTCCATGGAAAACAAGCAATTTAGATCCTAAAACCTTTGCTCTTGCTCTGCAGACGAGGAATACACCAACTGGTACAAAATATACTTCACTTGTGGAAAAGGGGCAAGAAAGTGTCTGCAGCAGCTTCTCTGCTTGCTGAAAACACAGGGAACAAACAGGGTTTGTGTCTTGAGAAAACCAACACAGCAACAGCAAAGCACAGTGTTCTACATATCTCTTCCATGGAAATCAAGCAATTTAGGTCCTAAAACCTTTGCTCTTGCTCTGCAGACGAGGAACACACCAACTGGTACAAAATATACTTCACTTGTGGAAAAGGGGCAAGAAAGTGTCTGCAGCAGCTTCTCTGCTTGCTGAAAACACAGGGAACAAACAGGGTTTGTGTCTTGAGAAAACCAACACAGCAACAGCAAAGCACAGTCTTCTACATATCTCTTCCATGGAAATCAAGCAATTTAGGTCCTAAAACCTTTGCTCTTGCTTTGCAGACGAGGAACACACCAACTGGTACAAAATATACTTCACTTGTGAAAAAGGGGCAAGAAAGTGTCTGCAGCAGCTTCTCTGCTTGCTGAAAACACAGGGAACAAACAGGGTTTGTGTCTTGAGAAAACCAACACAGCAACAGCAAAGCACAGTGTTCTACAGAGCTCTTCCATGGAAATCAAGCAATTTAGGTCCTAACACATTTGCTCTTGCTCTGCAGACGAGGAATACACCAACTGGTACAAAATATACTTCACTTGTAAAAAGGGGCAAGAAAGTGTCTGCAGCAGCTTCTCTGCTTGCTGCAAACACAGACAACCAACAGGACTTGTGTCTTGAGAAAACCAACACAGCAACAGCAAAGCATAGTGTTCTACAGAGCTCTTCCATGGAAAACAAGCAATTTAGATCCTAAAACCTTTGCTCTTGCTCTGCAGAAGAGGAATACACCAACTGGTACAAAATATACTTCACTTGTGGAAAAGGGGCAAGAAAGTGTCTGCAGCAGCTTTTCTGCTCGCTGGAAACACATACAACCAACAAGACTTGTGTCTTGAGAAAACCAACACAGTAACAGCAAAGCACAGTGTTCTACATATCTCTTCCATGGAAATCAAGCAATTTTAGTCCTAAAACCTTTGCTCTTGCTTTGCAGACGAGGAACACACCAACTGGTACAAAATATACGTCAGTAGTGGAGAAAGCAGGTACGTGTCTTCAAGAGCTTCTCTGCTTGCTGAAAACACAGGGAACAAACAGGGCTTGTGTCTTTAGAAAACCAACACAGCAACAGCAAAGCATAGTGTTCTTAATAGCTCTTCCAATGAAATCAAGCAATTTAGGTCCTAAAACCTTTGATCCGTCTCTGCAGACGAGGAATACACCAACTGGTACAAAATATACTTCACTTGTGAAAAAGGGGCAAGAAAGTGTCTGCAGCAGCTTCTCTGCTTGCTGCAAACACAGACAACCAACAGGACTTGTGTCTTGAGAAAACCAACACAGCAACAGCAAAGCATAGTGTTCTACAGAGCTCTTCCATGGAAAACAAGCAATTTAGATCCTAAAACCTTTGCTCTTGCTCTGAAGACGAGGAATACACCAACTGGTACAAAATATACTTCACTAGTGGAAAAGGAGCAAGAAAGTGTCTGCAGCAGCTTCTCTGCTTGCTGAAAACACAGAGAACAAACAGGGCTTGTGTCTTTAGAAAACAAACACAGCAACAGCAAAGCATAGTGTTCTACATAGCTCTTCCATGGAAAACAAGCAATTTAGATCCTAAAACCTTTGCTCTTGCTCTGCAGACGAGGAATACACCAACTGGTACAAAATATACTTCACTTGTGGAAAAGGGGCAAGAAAGTGTCTGCAGCAGCTTCTCTGCTTGCTGAAAACACAGGGAACAAACAGGGTTTGTGTCTTGAGAAAACCAACACAGCAACAGCAAAGCACAGTGTTCTACATATCTCTTCCAAGGAAATCAAGCAATTTAGGTCCTAAAACCTTTGCTCCTGCTCTCCAGACGAGGAATACACCAACTGGTACAAAATATACTTCACTAGTGGAAAAGGAGCAAGAAAGTGTCTGCAGCAGCTTCTCTGCTTGCTGCAAACACAGACAACCAACAGGACTTGTGTCTTGAGAAAACCAACACAGCAACAGCAAAGCATAGTGTTCTACATAGCTCTTCCATGGAAAACAAGCAATTTAGATCCTAAAACCTTTGCTCTTGCTCTGCAGACGAGGAATACACCAACTGGTACAAAATATACTTCACTTGTGGAAAAGGGGCAAGAAAGTGTCTGCAGCAGCTTCTCTGCTTGCTGAAAACACAGGGAACAAACAGGGTTTGTGTCTTGAGAAAACCAACACAGCAACAGCAAAGCACAGTGTTCTACATATCTCTTCCATGGAAATCAAGCAATTTAAGTCCTAAAACCTTTGCTCTTGCTTTGCAGACGAGGAACACACCAACTGGTACAAAATATACTTCACTTGTGAAAAAGGGGCAAGAAAGTGTCTGCAGCAGCTTCTCTGCTTGCTGAAAACACAGGGAACAAACAGGGTTTGTGTCTTGAGAAAACCAACACAGCAACAGCAAAGCATAGTGTTCTACATAGCTCTTCCATGGAAAACAAGCAATTTAGATCCTAAAACCTTTGCTCTTGCTCTGCAGACGAGGAATACACCAACTGGTACAAAATATACTTCACTTGTGGAAAAGGGGCAAGAAAGTGTCTGCAGCAGCTTCTCTGCTTGCTGAAAACACAGGGAACAAACAGGGTTTGTGTCTTGAGAAAACCAACACAGCAACAGCAAAGCACAGTGTTCTACATATCTCTTCCAAGGAAATCAAGCAATTTAGGTCCTAAAACCTTTGCTCTTGCTCTCCAGACGAGGAACACACCAACTGGTACAAAATATACTTCACTAGTGGAAAAGGAGCAAGAAAGTGTCTGCAGCAGCTTCTCTGCTTGCTGCAAACACAGACAACCAACAGGACTTGTGTCTTGAGAAAACCAACACAGCAACAGCAAAGCATAGTGTTCTACATAGCTCTTCCATGGAAATCAAGCAATTTAGGTCCTAAAACCTTTGCTCTTGCTTTGCAGACGAGGAACACACCAACTGGTACAAAATATACTTCACTTGTGAAAAAGGGGCAAGAAAGTGTCTGCAGCAGCTTCTCTGCTTGCTGAAAACACAGGGAACAAACAGGGTTTGTGTCTTGAGAAAACCAACACAGCAACAGCAAAGCATAGTGTTCTACATAGCTCTTCCATGGAAAACAAGCAATTTAGATCCTAAAACCTTTGCTCTTGCTCTGCAGACGAGGAATACACAAACTGGTACAAAATATACTTCACTAGTGGAAAAGGAGCAAGAAAGTGTCTGCAGCAGCTTCTCTGCTTGCTGCAAACACAGACAACCAACAGGACTTGTGTCTTGAGAAAACCAACACAGCAACAGCAAAGCATAGTGTTCTACATAGCTCTTCCATGGAAAACAAGCAATTTAGATCCTAAAACCTTTGCTCTTGCTCTGCAGACGAGGAATACACCAACTGGTACAAAATATACTTCACTAGTGGAAAAGGAGCAAGAAAGTGTCTGCAGCAGCTTCTCTGCTTGCTGAAAACACAGACAACCAACAGGACTTGTGTCTTGAGAAAACCAACACAGCAACAGCAAAGCATAGTGTTCTACATAGCTCTTCCATGGAAAACAAGCAATTTAGATCCTAAAACCTTTGCTCTTGCTCTGCAGACTAGGAATACACCAACTGGTACAAAATATACTTCACTTGTGGAAAAGGGGCAAGAAAGTGTCTGCAGCAGCTTCTCTGCTTGCTGAAAACACAGGGAACAAACAGGGTTTGTGTCTTTAGAAAACCAACACAGCAACAGCAAAGCATAGTGTTCTACATAGCTCTTCCATGGAAAACAAGCAATTTAGATCCTAAAACCTTTGCTCTTGCTCTGCAGACGAGGAATACACCAACTGGTACAAAATATACTTCACTTGTGGAAAAGGGGCAAGAAAGTGTCTGCAGCAGCTTCTCTGCTTGCTGAAAACACAGGGAACAAACAGGGTTTGTGTCTTGAGAAAACCAACACAGCAACAGCAAAGCACAGTGTTCTACATATCTCTTCCAAGGAAATCAAGCAATTTAGGTCCTAAAACCTTTGCTCTTGCTCTGCAGACAAGGAATACACCAACTGGTACAAAATATACTTCAGTAGTGGAGAAAGCAGGTACGTGTCTTCAAGAGCTTCTCTGCTCGCTGCAAGTACAGAGAACAAACAGGGTTTGTTTCTTGAGAAAACCAACACAGCAACAGCAAAGCATAGTGTTCTACAGAGCTCTTCCATGGAAATCAAGCAATTTAGGTCCTAACACATTTGCTCTTGCTTTGCAGACGAGGAACACACCAACTGGTACAAAATATACTTCACTTGTAAAAAGGGGCAAGAAAGTGTCTGCAGCAGCTTCTCTGCTTGCTGCAAACACAGACAACCAACAGGACTTGTGTCTTGAGAAAACCAACACAGCAACAGCAAAGCATAGTGTTCTACAGAGCTCTTCCATGGAAAACAAGCAATTTAGATCCTAAAACCTTTGCTCTTGCTCTGCAGACTAGGAATACACCAACTGGTACAAAATATACTTCACTTGTGGAAAAGGGGCAAGAAAGTGTCTGCAGCAGCTTTTCTGCTCGCTGGAAACACATACAACCAACAAGACTTGTGTCTTGAGAAAACCAACACAGTAACAGCAAAGCATAGTGTTCTACAGAGCTCTTCCATGGAAATCAAGCAATTTTAGTCCTAAAACCTTTGCTCTTGCTTTGCAGACGAGGAACACACCAACTGGTACAAAATATACGTCAGTAGTGGAGAAAGCAGGTACGTGTCTTCAAGAGCTTCTCTGCTTGCTGAAAACACAGGGAACAAACAGGGCTTGTGTGTTTAGAAAACCAACACAGCAACAGCAAAGCATAGCGTTCTTAATAGCTCTTCCAATGAAATCAAGCAATTTAGGTCCTAAAACCTTTGATCCGTCTCTGCAGACGAGGAATACACCAACTCATACAAAATATACTTCACTTGTGAAAAAGGGGCAAGAAAGTGTCTGCAGCAGCTTCTCTGCTTGCTGCAAACACAGACAACCAACAGGACTTGTGTCTTGAGAAAACCAACACAGCAACAGCAAAGCATAGTGTTCTACAGAGCTCTTCCATGGAAAACAAGCAATTTAGATCCTAAAACCTTTGCTCTTGCTCTGCAGAAGAGGAATACACCAACTGGTACAAAATATACTTCACTTGTGGAAAAGGGGCAAGAAAGTGTCTGCAGCAGCTTTTCTGCTCGCTGGAAACACATACAACCAACAAGACTTGTGTCTTGAGAAAACCAACACAGTAACAGCAAAGCATAGTGTTCTACAGAGCTCTTCCATGGAAATCAAGCAATTTTAGTCCTAAAACCTTTGCTCTTGCTTTGCAGACGAGGAACACACCAACTGGTACAAAATATACGTCAGTAGTGGAGAAAGCAGGTACGTGTCTTCAAGAGCTTCTCTGCTTGCTGAAAACACAGGGAACAAACAGGGCTTGTGTCTTTAGAAAACCAACACAGCAACAGCAAAGCATAGTGTTCTTAATAGCTCTTCCAATGAAATCAAGCAATTTAGGTCCTAAAACCTTTGATCCGTCTCTGCAGACGAGGAATACACCAACTGGTACAAAATATACTTCACTTGTGAAAAAGGGGCAAGAAAGTGTCTGCAGCAGCTTCTCTGCTTGCTGCAAACACAGACAACCAACAGGACTTGTGTCTTGAGAAAACCAACACAGCAACAGCAAAGCATAGTGTTCTACAGAGCTCTTCCATGGAAAACAAGCAATTTAGATCCTAAAACCTTTGCTCTTGCTCTGAAGACGAGGAATACACCAACTGGTACAAAATATACTTCACTAGTGGAAAAGGAGCAAGAAAGTGTCTGCAGCAGCTTCTCTGCTTGCTGAAAACACAGAGAACAAACAGGGCTTGTGTCTTTAGAAAACAAACACAGCAACAGCAAAGCATAGTGTTCTACATAGCTCTTCCATGGAAAACAAGCAATTTAGATCCTAAAACCTTTGCTCTTGCTCTGCAGACGAGGAATACACCAACTGGTACAAAATATACTTCACTTGTGGAAAAGGGGCAAGAAAGTGTCTGCAGCAGCTTCTCTGCTTGCTGAAAACACAGGGAACAAACAGGGTTTGTGTCTTGAGAAAACCAACACAGCAACAGCAAAGCACAGTGTTCTACATATCTCTTCCAAGGAAATCAAGCAATTTAGGTCCTAAAACCTTTGCTCCTGCTCTCCAGACGAGGAATACACCAACTGGTACAAAATATACTTCACTAGTGGAAAAGGAGCAAGAAAGTGTCTGCAGCAGCTTCTCTGCTTGCTGCAAACACAGACAACCAACAGGACTTGTGTCTTGAGAAAACCAACACAGCAACAGCAAAGCATAGTGTTCTACATAGCTCTTCCATGGAAAACAAGCAATTTAGATCCTAAAACCTTTGCTCTTGCTCTGCAGACGAGGAATACACCAACTGGTACAAAATATACTTCACTTGTGGAAAAGGGGCAAGAAAGTGTCTGCAGCAGCTTCTCTGCTTGCTGAAAACACAGGGAACAAACAGGGTTTGTGTCTTGAGAAAACCAACACAGCAACAGCAAAGCACAGTGTTCTACATATCTCTTCCATGGAAATCAAGCAATTTAAGTCCTAAAACCTTTGCTCTTGCTTTGCAGACGAGGAACACACCAACTGGTACAAAATATACTTCACTTGTGAAAAAGGGGCAAGAAAGTGTCTGCAGCAGCTTCTCTGCTTGCTGAAAACACAGGGAACAAACAGGGTTTGTGTCTTGAGAAAACCAACACAGCAACAGCAAAGCATAGTGTTCTACATAGCTCTTCCATGGAAAACAAGCAATTTAGATCCTAAAACCTTTGCTCTTGCTCTGCAGACGAGGAATACACCAACTGGTACAAAATATACTTCACTTGTGGAAAAGGGGCAAGAAAGTGTCTGCAGCAGCTTCTCTGCTTGCTGAAAACACAGGGAACAAACAGGGTTTGTGTCTTGAGAAAACCAACACAGCAACAGCAAAGCACAGTGTTCTACATATCTCTTCCAAGGAAATCAAGCAATTTAGGTCCTAAAACCTTTGCTCTTGCTCTCCAGACGAGGAACACACCAACTGGTACAAAATATACTTCACTAGTGGAAAAGGAGCAAGAAAGTGTCTGCAGCAGCTTCTCTGCTTGCTGCAAACACAGACAACCAACAGGACTTGTGTCTTGAGAAAACCAACACAGCAACAGCAAAGCATAGTGTTCTACATAGCTCTTCCATGGAAATCAAGCAATTTAGGTCCTAAAACCTTTGCTCTTGCTTTGCAGACGAGGAACACACCAACTGGTACAAAATATACTTCACTTGTGAAAAAGGGGCAAGAAAGTGTCTGCAGCAGCTTCTCTGCTTGCTGAAAACACAGGGAACAAACAGGGTTTGTGTCTTGAGAAAACCAACACAGCAACAGCAAAGCATAGTGTTCTACATAGCTCTTCCATGGAAAACAAGCAATTTAGATCCTAAAACCTTTGCTCTTGCTCTGCAGACGAGGAATACACAAACTGGTACAAAATATACTTCACTAGTGGAAAAGGAGCAAGAAAGTGTCTGCAGCAGCTTCTCTGCTTGCTGCAAACACAGACAACCAACAGGACTTGTGTCTTGAGAAAACCAACACAGCAACAGCAAAGCATAGTGTTCTACATAGCTCTTCCATGGAAAACAAGCAATTTAGATCCTAAAACCTTTGCTCTTGCTCTGCAGACGAGGAATACACCAACTGGTACAAAATATACTTCACTAGTGGAAAAGGAGCAAGAAAGTGTCTGCAGCAGCTTCTCTGCTTGCTGAAAACACAGACAACCAACAGGACTTGTGTCTTGAGAAAACCAACACAGCAACAGCAAAGCATAGTGTTCTACATAGCTCTTCCATGGAAAACAAGCAATTTAGATCCTAAAACCTTTGCTCTTGCTCTGCAGACTAGGAATACACCAACTGGTACAAAATATACTTCACTTGTGGAAAAGGGGCAAGAAAGTGTCTGCAGCAGCTTCTCTGCTTGCTGAAAACACAGGGAACAAACAGGGTTTGTGTCTTTAGAAAACCAACACAGCAACAGCAAAGCATAGTGTTCTACATAGCTCTTCCATGGAAAACAAGCAATTTAGATCCTAAAACCTTTGCTCTTGCTCTGCAGACGAGGAATACACCAACTGGTACAAAATATACTTCACTTGTGGAAAAGGGGCAAGAAAGTGTCTGCAGCAGCTTCTCTGCTTGCTGAAAACACAGGGAACAAACAGGGTTTGTGTCTTGAGAAAACCAACACAGCAACAGCAAAGCACAGTGTTCTACATATCTCTTCCAAGGAAATCAAGCAATTTAGGTCCTAAAACCTTTGCTCTTGCTCTGCAGACAAGGAATACACCAACTGGTACAAAATATACTTCAGTAGTGGAGAAAGCAGGTACGTGTCTTCAAGAGCTTCTCTGCTCGCTGCAAGTACAGAGAACAAACAGGGTTTGTTTCTTGAGAAAACCAACACAGCAACAGCAAAGCATAGTGTTCTACAGAGCTCTTCCATGGAAATCAAGCAATTTAGGTCCTAACACATTTGCTCTTGCTTTGCAGACGAGGAACACACCAACTGGTACAAAATATACTTCACTTGTAAAAAGGGGCAAGAAAGTGTCTGCAGCAGCTTCTCTGCTTGCTGCAAACACAGACAACCAACAGGACTTGTGTCTTGAGAAAACCAACACAGCAACAGCAAAGCATAGTGTTCTACAGAGCTCTTCCATGGAAAACAAGCAATTTAGATCCTAAAACCTTTGCTCTTGCTCTGCAGACTAGGAATACACCAACTGGTACAAAATATACTTCACTTGTGGAAAAGGGGCAAGAAAGTGTCTGCAGCAGCTTTTCTGCTCGCTGGAAACACATACAACCAACAAGACTTGTGTCTTGAGAAAACCAACACAGTAACAGCAAAGCATAGTGTTCTACAGAGCTCTTCCATGGAAATCAAGCAATTTTAGTCCTAAAACCTTTGCTCTTGCTTTGCAGACGAGGAACACACCAACTGGTACAAAATATACGTCAGTAGTGGAGAAAGCAGGTACGTGTCTTCAAGAGCTTCTCTGCTTGCTGAAAACACAGGGAACAAACAGGGCTTGTGTGTTTAGAAAACCAACACAGCAACAGCAAAGCATAGCGTTCTTAATAGCTCTTCCAATGAAATCAAGCAATTTAGGTCCTAAAACCTTTGATCCGTCTCTGCAGACGAGGAATACACCAACTCATACAAAATATACTTCACTTGTGAAAAAGGGGCAAGAAAGTGTCTGCAGCAGCTTCTCTGCTTGCTGCAAACACAGACAACCAACAGGACTTGTGTCTTGAGAAAACCAACACAGCAACAGCAAAGCATAGTGTTCTACAGAGCTCTTCCATGGAAAACAAGCAATTTAGATCCTAAAACCTTTGCTCTTGCTCTGCAGAAGAGGAATACACCAACTGGTACAAAATATACTTCACTTGTGGAAAAGGGGCAAGAAAGTGTCTGCAGCAGCTTTTCTGCTCGCTGGAAACACATACAACCAACAAGACTTGTGTCTTGAGAAAACCAACACAGTAACAGCAAAGCATAGTGTTCTACAGAGCTCTTCCATGGAAATCAAGCAATTTTAGTCCTAAAACCTTTGCTCTTGCTTTGCAGACGAGGAACACACCAACTGGTACAAAATATACGTCAGTAGTGGAGAAAGCAGGTACGTGTCTTCAAGAGCTTCTCTGCTTGCTGAAAACACAGGGAACAAACAGGGCTTGTGTCTTTAGAAAACCAACACAGCAACAGCAAAGCATAGTGTTCTTAATAGCTCTTCCAATGAAATCAAGCAATTTAGGTCCTAAAACCTTTGATCCGTCTCTGCAGACGAGGAATACACCAACTGGTACAAAATATACTTCACTTGTGAAAAAGGGGCAAGAAAGTGTCTGCAGCAGCTTCTCTGCTTGCTGCAAACACAGACAACCAACAGGACTTGTGTCTTGAGAAAACCAACACAGCAACAGCAAAGCATAGTGTTCTACATAGCTCTTCCATGGAAAACAAGCAATTTAGATCCTAAAACCTTTGCTCTTGCTCTGAAGACGAGGAATACACCAACTGGTACAAAATATACTTCACTAGTGGAAAAGGAGCAAGAAAGTGTCTGCAGCAGCTTCTCTGCTTGCTGAAAACACAGAGAACAAACAGGGCTTGTGTCTTGAGAAAACAAACACAGCAACAGCAAAGCATAGTGTTCTACATAGCTCTTCCATGGAAAACAAGCAATTTAGATCCTAAAACCTTTGCTCTTGCTCTGCAGACGAGGAACACACCAACTGGTACAAAATATACTTCACTTGTGGAAAAGGGGCAAGAAAGTGTCTGCAGCAGCTTCTCTGCTTGCTGAAAACACAGGGAACAAACAGGGTTTGTGTCTTGAGAAAACCAACACAGCAACAGCAAAGCACAGTGTTCTACATATCTCTTCCAAGGAAATCAAGCAATTTAGGTCCTAAAACCTTTGCTCTTGCTCTGCAGACAAGGAATACACCAACTGGTACAAAATATACTTCACTTGTGGAAAAGGGGCAAGAAAGTGTCTGCAGCAGCTTCTCTGCTTGCTGAAAACACAGGGAACAAACAGGGTTTGTGTCTTTAGAAAACCAACACAGCAACAGCAAAGCATAGTGTTCTACATAGCTCTTCCATGGAAAACAAGCAATTTAGATCCTAAAACCTTTGCTCTTGCTCTGCAGACGAGGAATACACCAACTGGTACAAAATATACTTCACTTGTGGAAAAGGGGCAAGAAAGTGTCTGCAGCAGCTTCTCTGCTTGCTGAAAACACAGGGAACAAACAGGGTTTGTGTCTTGAGAAAACCAACACAGCAACAGCAAAGCACAGTGTTCTACATATCTCTTCCAAGGAAATCAAGCAATTTAGGTCCTAAAACCTTTGCTCCTGCTCTCCAGACGAGGAATACACCAACTGGTACAAAATATACTTCACTTGTGGAAAAGGGGCAAGAAAGTGTCTGCAGCAGCTTCTCTGCTTGCTGAAAACACAGAGAACAAACAGGGTTTGTGTCTTTAGAAAACCAACACAGCAACAGCAAAGCATAGTGTTCTACATAGCTCTTCCATGGAAAACAAGCAATTTAGATCCTAAAACCTTTGCTCTTGCTCTGCAGACGAGGAATACACCAACTGGTACAAAATATACTTCACTTGTGGAAAAGGGGCAAGAAAGTGTCTGCAGCAGCTTCTCTGCTTGCTGAAAACACAGGGAACAAACAGGGTTTGTGTCTTGAGAAAACCAACACAGGAACAGCAAAGCACAGTGTTCTACATATCTCTTCCATGGAAATCAAGCAATTTAAGTCCTAAAACCTTTGCTCTTGCTTTGCAGACGAGGAACACACCAACTGGTACAAAATATACTTCACTTGTGAAAAAGGGGCAAGAAAGTGTCTGCAGCAGCTTCTCTGCTTGCTGAAAACACAGGGAACAAACAGGGTTTGTGTCTTGAGAAAACCAACACAGCAACAGCAAAGCATAGTGTTCTACATAGCTCTTCCATGGAAAACAAGCAATTTAGATCCTAAAACCTTTGCTCTTGCTCTGCAGACGAGGAATACACCAACTGGTACAAAATATACTTCACTTGTGGAAAAGGGGCAAGAAAGTGTCTGCAGCAGCTTCTCTGCTTGCTGAAAACACAGGGAACAAACAGGGTTTGTGTCTTGAGAAAACCAACACAGCAACAGCAAAGCACAGTGTTCTACATATCTCTTCCAAGGAAATCAAGCAATTTAGGTCCTAAAACCTTTGCTCTTGCTCTGCAGACGAGGAACACACCAACTGGTACAAAATATACTTCACTTGTGGAAAAGGGGCAAGAAAGTGTCTGCAGCAGCTTCTCTGCTTGCTGAAAACACAGGGAACAAACAGGGTTTGTGTCTTGAGAAAACCAACACAGCAACAGCAAAGCACAGTCTTCTACATATCTCTTCCATGGAAATCAAGCAATTTAGGTCCTAAAACCTTTGCTCTTGCTTTGCAGACGAGGAACACACCAACTGGTACAAAATATACTTCACTTGTGAAAAAGGGGCAAGAAAGTGTCTGCAGCAGCTTCTCTGCTTGCTGAAAACACAGGGAACAAACAGGGTTTGTGTCTTGAGAAAACCAACACAGCAACAGCAAAGCATAGTGTTCTACATAGCTCTTCCATGGAAATCAAGCAATTTAGATCCTAAAACCTTTGCTCTTGCTCTCCAGACGAGGAATACACAAACTGGTACAAAATATACTTCACTAGTGGAAAAGGAGCAAGAAAGTGTCTGCAGCAGATTCTCTGCTTGCTGAAAACACAGACAACCAACAGGACTTGTGTCTTGAGAAAACCAACACAGCAACAGCAAAGCATAGTGTTCTACATAGCTCTTCCATGGAAAACAAGCAATTTAGATCCTAAAACCTTTGCTCTTGCTCTGCAGACGAGGAATACACCAACTGGTACAAAATATACTTCACTTGTGGAAAAGGGGCAAGAAAGTGTCTGCAGCAGCTTCTCTGCTTGCTGAAAACACAGGGAACAAACAGGGTTTGTGTCTTGAGAAAACCAACACAGCAACAGCAAAGCACAGTGTTCTACATATCTCTTCCATGGAAATCAAGCAATTTAAGTCCTAAAACCTTTGCTCTTGCTTTGCAGACGAGGAACACACCAACTGGTACAAAATATACTTCACTTGTGAAAAAGGGGCAAGAAAGTGTCTGCAGCAGCTTCTCTGCTTGCTGAAAACACAGGGAACAAACAGGGTTTGTGTCTTGAGAAAACCAACACAGCAACAGCAAAGCATAGTGTTCTACAAAGCTCTTCCATGGAAAACAAGCAATTTAGATCCTAAAACCTTTGCTCTTGCTCTGCAGACGAGGAATACACCAACTGGTACAAAATATACTTCACTTGTGGAAAAGGGGCAAGAAAGTGTCTGCAGCAGCTTCTCTGCTTGCTGAAAACACAGGGAACAAACAGGGTTTGTGTCTTGAGAAAACCAACACAGCAACAGCAAAGCACAGTGTTCTACATATCTCTTCCAAGGAAATCAAGCAATTTAGGTCCTAAAACCTTTGCTCTTGCTCTGCAGACGAGGAACACACCAACTGGTACAAAATATACTTCACTTGTGGAAAAGGGGCAAGAAAGTGTCTGCAGCAGCTTCTCTGCTTGCTGAAAACACAGGGAACAAACAGGGTTTGTGTCTTGAGAAAACCAACACAGCAACAGCAAAGCACAGTCTTCTACATATCTCTTCCATGGAAAACAAGCAATTTAGATCCTAAAACCTTTGCTCTTGCTCTGCAGACGAGGAACACACCAACTGGTACAAAATATACTTCACTTGTGAAAAAGGGGCAAGAAAGTGTCTGCAGCAGCTTCTCTGCTTGCTGAAAACACAGGGAACAAACAGGGTTTGTGTCTTGAGAAAACCAACACAGCAACAGCAAAGCATAGTGTTCTACATAGCTCTTCCATGGAAAACAAGCAATTTAGATCCTAAAACCTTTGCTCTTGCTCTGCAGACGAGGAATACACAAACTGGTACAAAATATACTTCACTAGTGGAAAAGGAGCAAGAAAGTGTCTGCAGCAGCTTCTCTGCTTGCTGCAAACACAGACAACCAACAGGACTTGTGTCTTGAGAAAACCAACACAGCAACAGCAAAGCATAGTGTTCTACATAGCTCTTCCATGGAAAACAAGCAATTTAGATCCTAAAACCTTTGCTCTTGCTCTGCAGACGAGGAATACACCAACTGGTACAAAATATACTTCACTAGTGGAAAAGGAGCAAGAAAGTGTCTGCAGCAGCTTCTCTGCTTGCTGAAAACACAGACAACCAACAGGACTTGTGTCTTGAGAAAACCAACACAGCAACAGCAAAGCATAGTGTTCTACATAGCTCTTCCATGGAAAACAAGCAATTTAGATCCTAAAACCTTTGCTCTTGCTCTGCAGACTAGGAATACACCAACTGGTACAAAATATACTTCACTTGTGGAAAAGGGGCAAGAAAGTGTCTGCAGCAGCTTCTCTGCTTGCTGAAAACACAGGGAACAAACAGGGTTTGTGTCTTTAGAAAACCAACACAGCAACAGCAAAGCATAGTGTTCTACATAGCTCTTCCATGGAAAACAAGCAATTTAGATCCTAAAACCTTTGCTCTTGCTCTGCAGACGAGGAATACACCAACTGGTACAAAATATACTTCACTTGTGGAAAAGGGGCAAGAAAGTGTCTGCAGCAGCTTCTCTGCTTGCTGCAAACACAGGGAACAAACAGGGTTTGTGTCTTGAGAAAACCAACACAGCAACAGCAAAGCACAGTGTTCTACATATCTCTTCCAAGGAAATCAAGCAATTTAGGTCCTAAAACCTTTGCTCTTGCTCTGCAGACAAGGAATACACCAACTGGTACAAAATATACTTCAGTAGTGGAGAAAGCAGGTACGTGTCTTCAAGAGCTTCTCTGCTCGCTGCAAGTACAGAGAACAAACAGGGTTTGTTTCTTGAGAAAACCAACACAGCAACAGCAAAGCATAGTGTTCTACAGAGCTCTTCCATGGAAATCAAGCAATTTAGGTCCTAACACATTTGCTCTTGCTTTGCAGACGAGGAACACACCAACTGGTACAAAATATACTTCACTTGTAAAAAGGGGCAAGAAAGTGTCTGCAGCAGCTTCTCTGCTTGCTGCAAACACAGACAACCAACAGGACTTGTGTCTTGAGAAAACCAACACAGCAACAGCAAAGCATAGTGTTCTACAGAGCTCTTCCATGGAAAACAAGCAATTTAGATCCTAAAACCTTTGCTCTTGCTCTGCAGACTAGGAATACACCAACTGGTACAAAATATACTTCACTTGTGGAAAAGGGGCAAGAAAGTGTCTGCAGCAGCTTTTCTGCTCGCTGGAAACACATACAACCAACAAGACTTGTGTCTTGAGAAAACCAACACAGTAACAGCAAAGCATAGTGTTCTACAGAGCTCTTCCATGGAAATCAAGCAATTTTAGTCCTAAAACCTTTGCTCTTGCTTTGCAGACGAGGAACACACCAACTGGTACAAAATATACGTCAGTAGTGGAGAAAGCAGGTACGTGTCTTCAAGAGCTTCTCTGCTTGCTGAAAACACAGGGAACAAACAGGGCTTGTGTGTTTAGAAAACCAACACAGCAACAGCAAAGCATAGCGTTCTTAATAGCTCTTCCAATGAAATCAAGCAATTTAGGTCCTAAAACCTTTGATCCGTCTCTGCAGACGAGGAATACACCAACTCATACAAAATATACTTCACTTGTGAAAAAGGGGCAAGAAAGTGTCTGCAGCAGCTTCTCTGCTTGCTGCAAACACAGACAACCAACAGGACTTGTGTCTTGAGAAAACCAACACAGCAACAGCAAAGCATAGTGTTCTACAGAGCTCTTCCATGGAAAACAAGCAATTTAGATCCTAAAACCTTTGCTCTTGCTCTGCAGAAGAGGAATACACCAACTGGTACAAAATATACTTCACTTGTGGAAAAGGGGCAAGAAAGTGTCTGCAGCAGCTTTTCTGCTCGCTGGAAACACATACAACCAACAAGACTTGTGTCTTGAGAAAACCAACACAGTAACAGCAAAGCATAGTGTTCTACAGAGCTCTTCCATGGAAATCAAGCAATTTTAGTCCTAAAACCTTTGCTCTTGCTTTGCAGACGAGGAACACACCAACTGGTACAAAATATACGTCAGTAGTGGAGAAAGCAGGTACGTGTCTTCAAGAGCTTCTCTGCTTGCTGAAAACACAGGGAACAAACAGGGCTTGTGTCTTTAGAAAACCAACACAGCAACAGCAAAGCATAGTGTTCTTAATAGCTCTTCCAATGAAATCAAGCAATTTAGGTCCTAAAACCTTTGATCCGTCTCTGCAGACGAGGAATACACCAACTCATACAAAATATACTTCACTTGTGAAAAAGGGGCAAGAAAGTGTCTGCAGCAGCTTCTCTGCTTGCTGCAAACACAGACAACCAACAGGACTTGTGTCTTGAGAAAACAAACACAGCAACAGCAAAGCATAGTGTTCTACATAGCTCTTCCATGGAAAACAAGCAATTTAGATCCTAAAACCTTTGCTCTTGCTCTGCAGACGAGGAATACACCAACTGGTACAAAATATACTTCACTTGTGGAAAAGGGGCAAGAAAGTGTCTGCAGCAGCTTCTCTGCTTGCTGAAAACACAGAGAACAAACAGGGTTTGTGTCTTTAGAAAACCAACACAGCAACAGCAAAGCATAGTGTTCTACATAGCTCTTCCATGGAAAACAAGCAATTTAGATCCTAAAACCTTTGCTCTTGCTCTGCAGACGAGGAATACACCAACTGGTACAAAATATACTTCACTTGTGGAAAAGGGGCAAGAAAGTGTCTGCAGCAGCTTCTCTGCTTGCTGAAAACACAGGGAACAAACAGGGTTTGTGTCTTGAGAAAACCAACACAGCAACAGCAAAGCACAGTGTTCTACATATCTCTTCCAAGGAAATCAAGCAATTTAGGTCCTAAAACCTTTGCTCCTGCTCTCCAGACGAGGAATACACCAACTGGTACAAAATATACTTCACTTGTGGAAAAGGGGCAAGAAAGTGTCTGCAGCAGCTTCTCTGCTTGCTGAAAACACAGAGAACAAACAGGGTTTGTGTCTTTAGAAAACCAACACAGCAACAGCAAAGCATAGTGTTCTACATAGCTCTTCCATGGAAAACAAGCAATTTAGATCCTAAAACCTTTGCTCTTGCTCTGCAGACGAGGAATACACCAACTGGTACAAAATATACTTCACTTGTGGAAAAGGGGCAAGAAAGTGTCTGCAGCAGCTTCTCTGCTTGCTGAAAACACAGGGAACAAACAGGGTTTGTGTCTTGAGAAAACCAACACAGCAACAGCAAAGCACAGTGTTCTACATATCTCTTCCATGGAAATCAAGCAATTTAAGTCCTAAAACCTTTGCTCTTGCTTTGCAGACGAGGAACACACCAACTGGTACAAAATATACTTCACTTGTGAAAAAGGGGCAAGAAAGTGTCTGCAGCAGCTTCTCTGCTTGCTGAAAACACAGGGAACAAACAGGGTTTGTGTCTTGAGAAAACCAACACAGCAACAGCAAAGCATAGTGTTCTACATAGCTCTTCCATGGAAAACAAGCAATTTAGATCCTAAAACCTTTGCTCTTGCTCTGCAGACGAGGAATACACCAACTGGTACAAAATATACTTCACTTGTGGAAAAGGGGCAAGAAAGTGTCTGCAGCAGCTTCTCTGCTTGCTGAAAACACAGGGAACAAACAGGGTTTGTGTCTTGAGAAAACCAACACAGCAACAGCAAAGCACAGTGTTCTACATATCTCTTCCAAGGAAATCAAGCAATTTAGGTCCTAAAACCTTTGCTCTTGCTCTGCAGACGAGGAACACACCAACTGGTACAAAATATACTTCACTTGTGGAAAAGGGGCAAGAAAGTGTCTGCAGCAGCTTCTCTGCTTGCTGAAAACACAGGGAACAAACAGGGTTTGTGTCTTGAGAAAACCAACACAGCAACAGCAAAGCACAGTCTTCTACATATCTCTTCCATGGAAATCCAGCAATTTAGGTCCTAAAACCTTTGCTCTTGCTTTGCAGACGAGGAACACACCAACTGGTACAAAATATACTTCACTTGTGAAAAAGGGGCAAGAAAGTGTCTGCAGCAGCTTCTCTGCTTGCTGAAAACACAGGGAACAAACAGGGTTTGTGTCTTGAGAAAACCAACACAGCAACAGCAAAGCATAGTGTTCTACATAGCTCTTCCATGGAAAACAAGCAATTTAGATCCTAAAACCTTTGCTCTTGCTCTGCAGACGAGGAATACACCAACTGGTACAAAATATACTTCACTTGTGGAAAAGGGGCAAGAAAGTGTCTGCAGCAGCTTCTCTGCTTGCTGAAAACACAGGGAACAAACAGGGTTTGTGTCTTGAGAAAACCAACACAGCAACAGCAAAGCACAGTGTTCTACATAGCTCTTCCATGGAAATCAAGCAATTTAAGTCCTAAAACCTTTGCTCTTGCTTTGCAGACGAGGAACACACCAACTGGTACAAAATATACTTCACTTGTGAAAAAGGGGCAAGAAAGTGTCTGCAGCAGCTTCTCTGCTTGCTGAAAACACAGGGAACAAACAGGGTTTGTGTCTTGAGAAAACCAACACAGCAACAGCAAAGCATAGTGTTTTACATAGCTCTTCCATGGAAAACAAGCAATTTAGATCCTAACACCTTTGCTCTTGCTCTGCAGACGAGGAATACACCAACTGGTACAAAATATACTTCACTTGTGGAAAAGGGCAAGAAAGTGTCTGCAGCAGCTTCTCTGCTTGCTGAAAACACAGGGAACAAACAGGGTTTGTGTCTTGAGAAAACCAACACAGCAACAGCAAAGCACAGTGTTCTACATATCTCTTCCAAGGAAATCAAGCAATTTAGGTCCTAAAACCTTTGCTCTTGCTCTGCAGACGGCTCTTGCTCTGCAGACGAGGAACACACCAACTGGTACAAAATATACTTCACTTGTGGAAAAGGGGCAAGAAAGTGTCTGCAGCAGCTTCTCTGCTTGCTGAAAACACAGGGAACAAACAGGGTTTGTGTCTTGAGAAAACCAACACAGCAACAGCAAAGCACAGTCTTCTACATATCTCTTCCATGGAAAACAAGCAATTTAGATCCTAAAACCTTTGCTCTTGCTCTGCAGACGAGGAACACACCAACTGGTACAAAATATACTTCACTTGTGAAAAAGGGGCAAGAAAGTGTCTGCAGCAGCTTCTCTGCTTGCTGAAAACACAGGGAACAAACAGGGTTTGTGTCTTGAGAAAACCAACACAGCAACAGCAAAGCATAGTGTTCTACATAGCTCTTCCATGGAAAACAAGCAATTTAGATCCTAAAACCTTTGCTCTTGCTCTGCAGACGAGGAATACACAAACTGGTACAAAATATACTTCACTAGTGGAAAAGGAGCAAGAAAGTGTCTGCAGCAGCTTCTCTGCTTGCTGCAAACACAGACAACCAACAGGACTTGTGTCTTGAGAAAACCAACACAGCAACAGCAAAGCATAGTGTTCTACATAGCTCTTCCATGGAAAACAAGCAATTTAGATCCTAAAACCTTTGCTCTTGCTCTGCAGACGAGGAATACACCAACTGGTACAAAATATACTTCACTAGTGGAAAAGGAGCAAGAAAGTGTCTGCAGCAGCTTCTCTGCTTGCTGAAAACACAGACAACCAACAGGACTTGTGTCTTGAGAAAACCAACACAGCAACAGCAAAGCATAGTGTTCTACATAGCTCTTCCATGGAAAACAAGCAATTTAGATCCTAAAACCTTTGCTCTTGCTCTGCAGACTAGGAATACACCAACTGGTACAAAATATACTTCACTTGTGGAAAAGGGGCAAGAAAGTGTCTGCAGCAGCTTCTCTGCTTGCTGAAAACACAGGGAACAAACAGGGTTTGTGTCTTTAGAAAACCAACACAGCAACAGCAAAGCATAGTGTTCTACATAGCTCTTCCATGGAAAACAAGCAATTTAGATCCTAAAACCTTTGCTCTTGCTCTGCAGACGAGGAATACACCAACTGGTACAAAATATACTTCACTTGTGGAAAAGGGGCAAGAAAGTGTCTGCAGCAGCTTCTCTGCTTGCTGCAAACACAGGGAACAAACAGGGTTTGTGTCTTGAGAAAACCAACACAGCAACAGCAAAGCACAGTGTTCTACATATCTCTTCCAAGGAAATCAAGCAATTTAGGTCCTAAAACCTTTGCTCTTGCTCTGCAGACAAGGAATACACCAACTGGTACAAAATATACTTCAGTAGTGGAGAAAGCAGGTACGTGTCTTCAAGAGCTTCTCTGCTCGCTGCAAGTACAGAGAACAAACAGGGTTTGTTTCTTGAGAAAACCAACACAGCAACAGCAAAGCATAGTGTTCTACAGAGCTCTTCCATGGAAATCAAGCAATTTAGGTCCTAACACATTTGCTCTTGCTTTGCAGACGAGGAACACACCAACTGGTACAAAATATACTTCACTTGTAAAAAGGGGCAAGAAAGTGTCTGCAGCAGCTTCTCTGCTTGCTGCAAACACAGACAACCAACAGGACTTGTGTCTTGAGAAAACCAACACAGCAACAGCAAAGCATAGTGTTCTACAGAGCTCTTCCATGGAAAACAAGCAATTTAGATCCTAAAACCTTTGCTCTTGCTCTGCAGACTAGGAATACACCAACTGGTACAAAATATACTTCACTTGTGGAAAAGGGGCAAGAAAGTGTCTGCAGCAGCTTTTCTGCTCGCTGGAAACACATACAACCAACAAGACTTGTGTCTTGAGAAAACCAACACAGTAACAGCAAAGCATAGTGTTCTACAGAGCTCTTCCATGGAAATCAAGCAATTTTAGTCCTAAAACCTTTGCTCTTGCTTTGCAGACGAGGAACACACCAACTGGTACAAAATATACGTCAGTAGTGGAGAAAGCAGGTACGTGTCTTCAAGAGCTTCTCTGCTTGCTGAAAACACAGGGAACAAACAGGGCTTGTGTGTTTAGAAAACCAACACAGCAACAGCAAAGCATAGCGTTCTTAATAGCTCTTCCAATGAAATCAAGCAATTTAGGTCCTAAAACCTTTGATCCGTCTCTGCAGACGAGGAATACACCAACTCATACAAAATATACTTCACTTGTGAAAAAGGGGCAAGAAAGTGTCTGCAGCAGCTTCTCTGCTTGCTGCAAACACAGACAACCAACAGGACTTGTGTCTTGAGAAAACCAACACAGCAACAGCAAAGCATAGTGTTCTACAGAGCTCTTCCATGGAAAACAAGCAATTTAGATCCTAAAACCTTTGCTCTTGCTCTGCAGAAGAGGAATACACCAACTGGTACAAAATATACTTCACTTGTGGAAAAGGGGCAAGAAAGTGTCTGCAGCAGCTTTTCTGCTCGCTGGAAACACATACAACCAACAAGACTTGTGTCTTGAGAAAACCAACACAGTAACAGCAAAGCATAGTGTTCTACAGAGCTCTTCCATGGAAATCAAGCAATTTTAGTCCTAAAACCTTTGCTCTTGCTTTGCAGACGAGGAACACACCAACTGGTACAAAATATACGTCAGTAGTGGAGAAAGCAGGTACGTGTCTTCAAGAGCTTCTCTGCTTGCTGAAAACACAGGGAACAAACAGGGCTTGTGTCTTTAGAAAACCAACACAGCAACAGCAAAGCATAGTGTTCTTAATAGCTCTTCCAATGAAATCAAGCAATTTAGGTCCTAAAACCTTTGATCCGTCTCTGCAGACGAGGAATACACCAACTCATACAAAATATACTTCACTTGTGAAAAAGGGGCAAGAAAGTGTCTGCAGCAGCTTCTCTGCTTGCTGCAAACACAGACAACCAACAGGACTTGTGTCTTGAGAAAACAAACACAGCAACAGCAAAGCATAGTGTTCTACATAGCTCTTCCATGGAAAACAAGCAATTTAGATCCTAAAACCTTTGCTCTTGCTCTGCAGACGAGGAATACACCAACTGGTACAAAATATACTTCACTTGTGGAAAAGGGGCAAGAAAGTGTCTGCAGCAGCTTCTCTGCTTGCTGAAAACACAGGGAACAAACAGGGTTTGTGTCTTGAGAAAACCAACACAGCAACAGCAAAGCACAGTGTTCTACATATCTCTTCCAAGGAAATCAAGCAATTTAGGTCCTAAAACCTTTGCTCTTGCTCTGCAGACAAGGAATACACCAACTGGTACAAAATATACTTCACTTGTGGAAAAGGGGCAAGAAAGTGTCTGCAGCAGCTTCTCTGCTTGCTGAAAACACAGGGAACAAACAGGGTTTGTGTCTTTAGAAAACCAACACAGCAACAGCAAAGCATAGTGTTCTACATAGCTCTTCCATGGAAAACAAGCAATTTAGATCCTAAAACCTTTGCTCTTGCTCTGCAGACGAGGAATACACCAACTGGTACAAAATATACTTCACTTGTGGAAAAGGGGCAAGAAAGTGTCTGCAGCAGCTTCTCTGCTTGCTGAAAACACAGGGAACAAACAGGGTTTGTGTCTTGAGAAAACCAACACAGCAACAGCAAAGCACAGTGTTCTACATATCTCTTCCAAGGAAATCAAGCAATTTAGGTCCTAAAACCTTTGCTCCTGCTCTCCAGACGAGGAATACACCAACTGGTACAAAATATACTTCACTTGTGGAAAAGGGGCAAGAAAGTGTCTGCAGCAGCTTCTCTGCTTGCTGAAAACACAGAGAACAAACAGGGTTTGTGTCTTTAGAAAACCAACACAGCAACAGCAAAGCATAGTGTTCTACATAGCTCTTCCATGGAAAACAAGCAATTTAGATCCTAAAACCTTTGCTCTTGCTCTGCAGACGAGGAATACACCAACTGGTACAAAATATACTTCACTTGTGGAAAAGGGGCAAGAAAGTGTCTGCAGCAGCTTCTCTGCTTGCTGAAAACACAGGGAACAAACAGGGTTTGTGTCTTGAGAAAACCAACACAGCAACAGCAAAGCACAGTGTTCTACATATCTCTTCCATGGAAATCAAGCAATTTAAGTCCTAAAACCTTTGCTCTTGCTTTGCAGACGAGGAACACACCAACTGGTACAAAATATACTTCACTTGTGAAAAAGGGGCAAGAAAGTGTCTGCAGCAGCTTCTCTGCTTGCTGAAAACACAGGGAACAAACAGGGTTTGTGTCTTGAGAAAACCAACACAGCAACAGCAAAGCATAGTGTTCTACATAGCTCTTCCATGGAAAACAAGCAATTTAGATCCTAAAACCTTTGCTCTTGCTCTGCAGACGAGGAATACACCAACTGGTACAAAATATACTTCACTTGTGGAAAAGGGGCAAGAAAGTGTCTGCAGCAGCTTCTCTGCTTGCTGAAAACACAGGGAACAAACAGGGTTTGTGTCTTGAGAAAACCAACACAGCAACAGCAAAGCACAGTGTTCTACATATCTCTTCCAAGGAAATCAAGCAATTTAGGTCCTAAAACCTTTGCTCTTGCTCTGCAGACGAGGAACACACCAACTGGTACAAAATATACTTCACTTGTGGAAAAGGGGCAAGAAAGTGTCTGCAGCAGCTTCTCTGCTTGCTGAAAACACAGGGAACAAACAGGGTTTGTGTCTTGAGAAAACCAACACAGCAACAGCAAAGCACAGTCTTCTACATATCTCTTCCATGGAAATCCAGCAATTTAGGTCCTAAAACCTTTGCTCTTGCTTTGCAGACGAGGAACACACCAACTGGTACAAAATATACTTCACTTGTGAAAAAGGGGCAAGAAAGTGTCTGCAGCAGCTTCTCTGCTTGCTGAAAACACAGGGAACAAACAGGGTTTGTGTCTTGAGAAAACCAACACAGCAACAGCAAAGCATAGTGTTCTACATAGCTCTTCCATGGAAAACAAGCAATTTAGATCCTAAAACCTTTGCTCTTGCTCTGCAGACGAGGAATACACCAACTGGTACAAAATATACTTCACTTGTGGAAAAGGGGCAAGAAAGTGTCTGCAGCAGCTTCTCTGCTTGCTGAAAACACAGGGAACAAACAGGGTTTGTGTCTTGAGAAAACCAACACAGCAACAGCAAAGCACAGTGTTCTACATAGCTCTTCCATGGAAATCAAGCAATTTAAGTCCTAAAACCTTTGCTCTTGCTTTGCAGACGAGGAACACACCAACTGGTACAAAATATACTTCACTTGTGAAAAAGGGGCAAGAAAGTGTCTGCAGCAGCTTCTCTGCTTGCTGAAAACACAGGGAACAAACAGGGTTTGTGTCTTGAGAAAACCAACACAGCAACAGCAAAGCATAGTGTTTTACATAGCTCTTCCATGGAAAACAAGCAATTTAGATCCTAACACCTTTGCTCTTGCTCTGCAGACGAGGAATACACCAACTGGTACAAAATATACTTCACTTGTGGAAAAGGGGCAAGAAAGTGTCTGCAGCAGCTTCTCTGCTTGCTGAAAACACAGGGAACAAACAGGGTTTGTGTCTTGAGAAAACCAACACAGCAACAGCAAAGCACAGTGTTCTACATATCTCTTCCAAGGAAATCAAGCAATTTAGGTCCTAAAACCTTTGCTCTTGCTCTGCAGACGAGGAACACACCAACTGGTACAAAATATACTTCACTTGTGGAAAAGGGGCAAGAAAGTGTCTGCAGCAGCTTCTCTGCTTGCTGAAAACACAGGGAACAAACAGGGTTTGTGTCTTGAGAAAACCAACACAGCAACAGCAAAGCACAGTCTTCTACATATCTCTTCCATGGAAAACAAGCAATTTAGATCCTGAAACCTTTGCTCTTGCTCTGCAGACGAGGAACACACCAACTGGTACAAAATATACTTCACTTGTGAAAAAGGGGCAAGAAAGTGTCTGCAGCAGCTTCTCTGCTTGCTGAAAACACAGGGAACAAACAGGGTTTGTGTCTTGAGAAAACCAACACAGCAACAGCAAAGCATAGTGTTCTACATAGCTCTTCCATGGAAAACAAGCAATTTAGATCCTAAAACCTTTGCTCTTGCTCTGCAGACGAGGAATACACAAACTGGTACAAAATATACTTCACTAGTGGAAAAGGAGCAAGAAAGTGTCTGCAGCAGCTTCTCTGCTTGCTGCAAACACAGACAACCAACAGGACTTGTGTCTTGAGAAAACCAACACAGCAACAGCAAAGCATAGTGTTCTACATAGCTCTTCCATGGAAAACAAGCAATTTAGATCCTAAAACCTTTGCTCTTGCTCTGCAGACGAGGAATACACAAACTGGTACAAAATATACTTCACTAGTGGAAAAGGAGCAAGAAAGTGTCTGCAGCAGCTTCTCTGCTTGCTGAAAACACAGACAACCAACAGGACTTGTGTCTTGAGAAAACCAACACAGCAACAGCAAAGCATAGTGTTCTACATAGCTCTTCCATGGAAAACAAGCAATTTAGATCCTAAAACCTTTGCTCTTGCTCTGCAGACGAGGAATACACCAACTGGTACAAAATATACTTCACTTGTGGAAAAGGGGCAAGAAAGTGTCTGCAGCAGCTTCTCTGCTTGCTGAAAACACAGGGAACAAACAGGGTTTGTGTCTTTAGAAAACCAACACAGCAACAGCAAAGCATAGTGTTCTACATAGCTCTTCCATGGAAAACAAGCAATTTAGATCCTAAAACCTTTGCTCTTGCTCTGCAGACGAGGAATACACCAACTGGTACAAAATATACTTCACTTGTGGAAAAGGGGCAAGAAAGTGTCTGCAGCAGCTTCTCTGCTTGCTGCAAACACAGGGAACAAACAGGGTTTGTGTCTTGAGAAAACCAACACAGCAACAGCAAAGCACAGTGTTCTACATATCTCTTCCAAGGAAATCAAGCAATTTAGGTCCTAAAACCTTTGCTCTTGCTCTGCAGACAAGGAATACACCAACTGGTACAAAATATACTTCAGTAGTGGAGAAAGCAGGTACGTGTCTTCAAGAGCTTCTCTGCTCGCTGCAAGTACAGAGAACAAACAGGGTTTGTTTCTTGAGAAAACCAACACAGCAACAGCAAAGCATAGTGTTCTACAGAGCTCTTCCATGAAATCAAGCAATTTAGGTCCTAACACATTTGCTCTTGCTCTGCAGACGAGGAATACACCAACTGGTACAAAATATACTTCACTTGTAAAAAAGGGGCAAGAAAGTGTCTGCAGCAGCTTCTCTGCTTGCTGCAAACACAGACAACCAACAGGACTTGTGTCTTGAGAAAACCAACACAGCAACAGCAAGCATAGTGTTCTACAGAGCTCTTCCATGGAAAACAAGCAATTTAGATCCTAAAACCTTTGCTCTTGCTCTGCAGAAGAGGAATACACCAACTGGTACAAAATATACTTCACTTGTGGAAAAGGGGCAAGAAAGTGTCTGCAGCAGCTTTTCTGCTCGCTGGAAACACATACAACCAACAAGACTTGTGTCTTGAGAAAACCAACACAGTAACAGCAAAGCACAGTGTTCTACATATCTCTTCCATGGAAATCAAGCAATTTAAGTCCTAAAACCTTTGCTCTTGCTTTGCAGACGAGGAACACACCAACTGGTACAAAATATACGTCAGTAGTGGAGAAAGCAGGTACGTGTCTTCAAGAGCTTCTCTGCTTGCTGAAAACACAGGGAACAAACAGGGCTTGTGTCTTTAGAAAACCAACACAGCAACAGCAAAGCATAGTGTTCTTAATACCTCTTCCAATGAAATCAAGCAATTTAGGTCCTAAAACCTTTGATCCGTCTCTGCAGACGAGGGAATACACCAACTGGTACAAAATATACTTCACTTGTGAAAAAGGGGCAAGAAAGTGTCTGCAGCAGCTTCTCTGCTTGCTGCAAACACAGACAACCAACAGGACTTGTGTCTTGAGAAAACCAACACAGCAACAGCAAAGCATAGTGTTCTACAGAGCTCTTCCATGGAAAACAAGCAATTTAGATCCTAAAACCTTTGCTCTTGCTCTGAAGACGAGGAATACACCAACTGGTACAAAATATACTTCACTAGTGGAAAAGGAGCAAGAAAGTGTCTGCAGCAGCTTCTCTGCTTGCTGAAAACACAGAGAACAAACAGGGCTTGTGTCTTGAGAAAACAAACACAGCAACAGCAAAGCATAGTGTTCTACATAGCTCTTCCATGGAAAACAAGCAATTTAGATCCTAAAACCTTTGCTCTTGCTCTGCAGACGAGGAATACACCAACTGGTACAAAATATACTTCACTTGTGGAAAAGGGGCAAGAAGTGTCTGCAGCAGCTTCTCTGCTTGCTGAAAACACAGGGAACAAACAGGGTTTGTGTCTTGAGAAAACCAACACAGCAACAGCAAAGCACAGTGTTCTACATATCTCTTCCAAGGAAATCAAGCAATTTAGGTCCTAAAACCTTTGCTCCTGCTCTCCAGACGAGGAATACACCAACTGGTACAAAATATACTTCACTAGTGGAAAAGGAGCAAGAAAGTGTCTGCAGCAGCTTCTCTGCTTGCTGCAAACACAGACAACCAACAGGACTTGTGTCTTGAGAAAACCAACACAGCAACAGCAAAGCATAGTGTTCTACATAGCTCTTCCATGGAAAACAAGCAATTTAGATCCTAAAACCTTTGCTCTTGCTCTGCAGACGAGGAATACACCACTGGTACAAAATATACTTCACTTGTGGAAAAGGGGCAAGAAAGTGTCTGCAGCAGCTTCTCTGCTTGCTGAAAACACAGGGAACAAACAGGGTTTGTGTCTTGAGAAAACCAACACAGCAACAGCAAAGCACAGTGTTCTACATATCTCTTCCATGGAAATCAAGCAATTTAAGTCCTAAAACCTTTGCTCTTGCTTTGCAGACGAGGAACACACCAACTGGTACAAAATATACTTCACTTGTGAAAAAGGGGCAAGAAAGTGTCTGCAGCAGCTTCTCTGCTTGCTGAAAACACAGGGAACAAACAGGGTTTGTGTCTTGAGAAAACCAACACAGCAACAGCAAAGCATAGTGTTCTACATAGCTCTTCCATGGAAAACAAGCAATTTAGATCCTAAAACCTTTGCTCTTGCTCTGCAGACGAGGAATACACCAACTGTACAAAATATACTTCACTTGTGGAAAAGGGGCAAGAAAGTGTCTGCAGCAGCTTCTCTGCTTGCTGAAAACACAGGGAACAAACAGGGTTTGTGTCTTGAGAAAACCAACACAGCAACAGCAAAGCACAGTGTTCTACATATCTCTTCCAAGGAAATCAAGCAATTTAGGTCCTAAAACCTTTGCTCTTGCTCTCCAGACGAGGAACACACCAACTGGTACAAAATATACTTCACTAGTGGAAAAGGAGCAAGAAAGTGTCTGCAGCAGCTTCTCTGCTTGCTGCAAACACAGACAACCAACAGGACTTGTGTCTTGAGAAAACCAACACAGCAACAGCAAAGCATAGTGTTCTACATAGCTCTTCCATGGAAATCAAGCAATTTAGGTCCTAAAACCTTTGCTCTTGCTTTGCAGACGAGGAACACACCAACTGGTACAAAATATACTTCACTTGTGAAAAAGGGGCAAGAAAGTGTCTGCAGCAGCTTCTCTGCTTGCTGAAAACACAGGGAACAAACAGGGTTTGTGTCTTGAGAAAACCAACACAGCAACAGCAAAGCATAGTGTTCTACATAGCTCTTCCATGGAAAACAAGCAATTTAGATCCTAAAACCTTTGCTCTTGCTCTGCAGACGAGGAATACACAAACTGGTACAAAATATACTTCACTAGTGGAAAAGGAGCAAGAAAGTGTCTGCAGCAGCTTCTCTGCTTGCTGCAAACACAGACAACCAACAGGACTTGTGTCTTGAGAAAACCAACACAGCAACAGCAAAGCATAGTGTTCTACATAGCTCTTCCATGGAAAACAAGCAATTTAGATCCTAAAACCTTTGCTCTTGCTCTGCAGACGAGGAATACACCAACTGGTACAAAATATACTTCACTAGTGGAAAAGGAGCAAGAAAGTGTCTGCAGCAGCTTCTCTGCTTGCTGAAAACACAGACAACCAACAGGACTTGTGTCTTGAGAAAACCAACACAGCAACAGCAAAGCATAGTGTTCTACATAGCTCTTCCATGGAAAACAAGCAATTTAGATCCTAAAACCTTTGCTCTTGCTCTGCAGACTAGGAATACACCAACTGGTACAAAATATACTTCACTTGTGGAAAAGGGGCAAGAAAGTGTCTGCAGCAGCTTCTCTGCTTGCTGAAAACACAGGGAACAAACAGGGTTTGTGTCTTTAGAAAACCAACACAGCAACAGCAAAGCATAGTGTTCTACATAGCTCTTCCATGGAAAACAAGCAATTTAGATCCTAAAACCTTTGCTCTTGCTCTGCAGACGAGGAATACACCAACTGGTACAAAATATACTTCACTTGTGGAAAAGGGGCAAGAAAGTGTCTGCAGCAGCTTCTCTGCTTGCTGAAAACACAGGGAACAAACAGGGTTTGTGTCTTGAGAAAACCAACACAGCAACAGCAAAGCACAGTGTTCTACATATCTCTTCCAAGGAAATCAAGCAATTTAGGTCCTAAACCTTTGCTCTTGCTCTGCAGACAAGGAATACACCAACTGGTACAAAATATACTTCAGTAGTGGAGAAAGCAGTGTACGTGGTCTTCAAGAGCTTCTCTGCTCGCTGCAAGTACAGAGAACAAACAGGGTTTGTTTCTTGAGAAAACCAACACAGCAACAGCAAAGCATAGTGTTCTACAGAGCTCTTCCATGGAAATCAAGCAATTTAGGTCCTAACACATTTGCTCTTGCTTTGCAGACGAGGAACACACCAACTGGTACAAAATATACTTCACTTGTAAAAAGGGGCAAGAAAGTGTCTGCAGCAGCTTCTCTGCTTGCTGCAAACACAGACAACCAACAGGACTTGTGTCTTGAGAAAACCAACACAGCAACAGCAAAGCATAGTGTTCTACAGAGCTCTTCCATGGAAAACAAGCAATTTAGATCCTAAAACCTTTGCTCTTGCTCTGCAGACTAGGAATACACCAACTGGTACAAAATATACTTCACTTGTGGAAAAGGGGCAAGAAAGTGTCTGCAGCAGCTTTTCTGCTCGCTGGAAACACATACAACCAACAAGACTTGTGTCTTGAGAAAACCAACACAGTAACAGCAAAGCATAGTGTTCTACAGAGCTCTTCCATGGAAATCAAGCAATTTTAGTCCTAAAACCTTTGCTCTTGCTTTGCAGACGAGGAACACACCAACTGGTACAAAATATACGTCAGTAGTGGAGAAAGCAGGTACGTGTCTTCAAGAGCTTCTCTGCTTGCTGAAAACACAGGGAACAAACAGGGCTTGTGTGTTTAGAAAACCAACACAGCAACAGCAAAGCATAGCGTTCTTAATAGCTCTTCCAATGAAATCAAGCAATTTAGGTCCTAAAACCTTTGATCCGTCTCTGCAGACGAGGAATACACCAACTCATACAAAATATACTTCACTTGTGAAAAAGGGGCAAGAAAGTGTCTGCAGCAGCTTCTCTGCTTGCTGCAAACACAGACAACCAACAGGACTTGTGTCTTGAGAAAACCAACACAGCAACAGCAAAGCATAGTGTTCTACAGAGCTCTTCCATGGAAAACAAGCAATTTAGATCCTAAAACCTTTGCTCTTGCTCTGCAGAAGAGGAATACACCAACTGGTACAAAATATACTTCACTTGTGGAAAAGGGGCAAGAAAGTGTCTGCAGCAGCTTTTCTGCTCGCTGGAAACACATACAACCAACAAGACTTGTGTCTTGAGAAAACCAACACAGTAACAGCAAAGCATAGTGTTCTACAGAGCTCTTCCATGGAAATCAAGCAATTTTAGTCCTAAAACCTTTGCTCTTGCTTTGCAGACGAGGAACACACCAACTGGTACAAAATATACGTCAGTAGTGGAGAAAGCAGGTACGTGTCTTCAAGAGCTTCTCTGCTTGCTGAAAACACAGGGAACAAACAGGGCTTGTGTCTTTAGAAAACCAACACAGCAACAGCAAAGCATAGTGTTCTTAATAGCTCTTCCAATGAAATCAAGCAATTTAGGTCCTAAAACCTTTGATCCGTCTCTGCAGACGAGGAATACACCAACTGGTACAAAATATACTTCACTTGTGAAAAAGGGGCAAGAAAGTGTCTGCAGCAGCTTCTCTGCTTGCTGCAAACACAGACAACCAACAGGACTTGTGTCTTGAGAAAACCAACACAGCAACAGCAAAGCATAGTGTTCTACAGAGCTCTTCCATGGAAAACAAGCAATTTAGATCCTAAAACCTTTGCTCTTGCTCTGAAGACGAGGAATACACCAACTGGTACAAAATATACTTCACTAGTGGAAAAGGAGCAAGAAAGTGTCTGCAGCAGCTTCTCTGCTTGCTGAAAACACAGAGAACAAACAGGGCTTGTGTCTTTAGAAAACAAACACAGCAACAGCAAAGCATAGTGTTCTACATAGCTCTTCCATGGAAAACAAGCAATTTAGATCCTAAAACCTTTGCTCTTGCTCTGCAGACGAGGAATACACCAACTGGTACAAAATATACTTCACTTGTGGAAAAGGGGCAAGAAAGTGTCTGCAGCAGCTTCTCTGCTTGCTGAAAACACAGGGAACAAACAGGGTTTGTGTCTTGAGAAAACCAACACAGCAACAGCAAAGCACAGTGTTCTACATATCTCTTCCAAGGAAATCAAGCAATTTAGGTCCTATAAAACCTTTGCTCCTGCTCTCCAGACGAGGAATACACCAACTGGTACAAAATATACTTCACTAGTGGAAAAGGAGCAAGAAAGTGTCTGCAGCAGCTTCTCTGCTTGCTGCAAACACAGACAACCAACAGGACTTGTGTCTTGAGAAAACCAACACAGCAACAGCAAAGCATAGTGTTCTACATAGCTCTTCCATGGAAAACAAGCAATTTAGATCCTAAAACCTTTGCTCTTGCTCTGCAGACGAGGAATACACCAACTGGTACAAATATACTTCACTTGTGGAAAAGGGGCAAGAAAGTGTCTGCAGCAGCTTCTCTGCTTGCTGAAAACACAGGGAACAAACAGGGTTTGTGTCTTGAGAAAACCAACACAGCAACAGCAAAGCACAGTGTTCTACATATCTCTTCCATGGAAATCAAGCAATTTAAGTCCTAAAACCTTTGCTCTTGCTTTGCAGACGAGGAACACACCAACTGGTACAAAATATACTTCACTTGTGAAAAAGGGGCAAGAAGTGTCTGCAGCAGCTTCTCTGCTTGCTGAAAACACAGGGAACAAACAGGGTTTGTGTCTTGAGAAAACCAACACAGCAACAGCAAAGCATAGTGTTCTACATAGCTCTTCCATGGAAAACAAGCAATTTAGATCCTAAAACCTTTGCTCTTGCTCTGCAGACGAGGAATACACCAACTGGTACAAAATATACTTCACTTGTGGAAAAGGGGCAAGAAAGTGTCTGCAGCAGCTTCTCTGCTTGCTGAAAACACAGGGAACAAACAGGGTTTGTGTCTTGAGAAAACCAACACAGCAACAGCAAAGCACAGTGTTCTACATATCTCTTCCAAGGAAATCAAGCAATTTAGGTCCTAAAACCTTTGCTCTTGCTCTCCAGACGAGGAACACACCAACTGGTACAAAATATACTTCACTAGTGGAAAAGGAGCAAGAAAGTGTCTGCAGCAGCTTCTCTGCTTGCTGCAAACACAGACAACCAACAGGACTTGTGTCTTGAGAAAACCAACACAGCAACAGCAAAGCATAGTGTTCTACATAGCTCTTCCATGGAAATCAAGCAATTTAGGTCCTAAAACCTTTGCTCTTGCTTTGCAGACGAGGAACACACCAACTGGTACAAAATATACTTCACTTGTGAAAAAGGGGCAAGAAGTGTCTGCAGCAGCTTCTCTGCTTGCTGAAAACACAGGGAACAAACAGGGTTTGTGTCTTGAGAAAACCAACACAGCAACAGCAAAGCATAGTGTTCTACATAGCTCTTCCATGGAAAACAAGCAATTAGATCCTAAAACCTTTGCTCTTGCTCTGCAGACGAGGAATACACAAACTGGTACAAAATATACTTCACTAGTGGAAAAGGAGCAAGAAAGTGTCTGCAGCAGCTTCTCTGCTTGCTGCAAACACAGACAACCAACAGGACTTGTGTCTTGAGAAAACCAACACAGCAACAGCAAAGCATAGTGTTCTACATAGCTCTTCCATGGAAAACAAGCAATTTAGATCCTAAAACCTTTGCTCTTGCTCTGCAGACGAGGAATACACCAACTGGTACAAAATATACTTCACTAGTGGAAAAGGAGCAAGAAAGTGTCTGCAGCAGCTTCTCTGCTTGCTGAAAACACAGACAACCAACAGGACTTGTGTCTTGAGAAAACCAACACAGCAACAGCAAAGCATAGTGTTCTACATAGCTCTTCCATGGAAAACAAGCAATTTAGATCCTAAAACCTTTGCTCTTGCTCTGCAGACTAGGAATACACCAACTGGTACAAAATATACTTCACTTGTGGAAAAGGGGCAAGAAAGTGTCTGCAGCAGCTTCTCTGCTTGCTGAAAACACAGGGAACAAACAGGGTTTGTGTCTTTAGAAAACCAACACAGCAACAGCAAAGCATAGTGTTCTACATAGCTCTTCCATGGAAAACAAGCAATTTAGATCCTAAAACCTTTGCCTCTTGCTCTGCAGACGAGGAATACACCAACTGGTACAAAATATACTTCACTTGTGGAAAAGGGGCAAGAAAGTGTCTGCAGCAGCTTCTCTGCTTGCTGAAAACACAGGGAACAAACAGGGTTTGTGTCTTGAGAAAAACCAACACAGCAACAGCAAAGCACAGTGTTCTACATATCTCTTCCAAGGAAATCAAGCAATTTAGGTCCTAAAACCTTTGCTCTTGCTCTGCAGACAAGGAATACACCAACTGGTACAAAATATACTTCAGTAGTGGAGAAAGCAGGTACGTGTCTTCAAGAGCTTCTCTGCTCGCTGCAAGTACAGAGAACAAACAGGGTTTGTTTCTTGAGAAAACCAACACAGCAACAGCAAAGCATAGTGTTCTACAGAGCTCTTCCATGGAAATCAAGCAATTTAGGTCCTAACACATTTGCTCTTGCTTTGCAGACGAGGAACACACCAACTGGTACAAAATATACTTCACTTGTAAAAAGGGGCAAGAAAGTGTCTGCAGCAGCTTCTCTGCTTGCTGCAAACACAGACAACCAACAGGACTTGTGTCTTGAGAAAACCAACACAGCAACAGCAAAGCATAGTGTTCTACAGAGCTCTTCCATGGAAAACAAGCAATTTAGATCCTAAAACCTTTGCTCTTGCTCTGCAGACTAGGAATACACCAACTGGTACAAAATATACTTCACTTGTGGAAAAGGGGCAAGAAAGTGTCTGCAGCAGCTTTTCTGCTCGCTGGAAACACATACAACCAACAAGACTTGTGTCTTGAGAAAACCAACACAGTAACAGCAAAGCATAGTGTTCTACAGAGCTCTTCCATGGAAATCAAGCAATTTTAGTCCTAAAACCTTTGCTCTTGCTTTGCAGACGAGGAACACACCAACTGGTACAAAATATACGTCAGTAGTGGAGAAAGCAGGTACGTGTCTTCAAGAGCTTCTCTGCTTGCTGAAAACACAGGGAACAAACAGGGCTTGTGTGTTTAGAAAACCAACACAGCAACAGCAAAGCATAGCGTTCTTAATAGCTCTTCCAATGAAATCAAGCAATTTAGGTCCTAAAACCTTTGATCCGTCTCTGCAGACGAGGAATACACCAACTCATACAAAATATACTTCACTTGTGAAAAAGGGGCAAGAAAGTGTCTGCAGCAGCTTCTCTGCTTGCTGCAAACACAGACAACCAACAGGACTTGTGTCTTGAGAAAACCAACACAGCAACAGCAAAGCATAGTGTTCTACAGAGCTCTTCCATGGAAAACAAGCAATTTAGATCCTAAAACCTTTGCTCTTGCTCTGCAGAAGAGGAATACACCAACTGGTACAAAATATACTTCACTTGTGGAAAAGGGGCAAGAAAGTGTCTGCAGCAGCTTTTCTGCTCGCTGGAAACACATACAACCAACAAGACTTGTGTCTTGAGAAAACCAACACAGTAACAGCAAAGCATAGTGTTCTACAGAGCTCTTCCATGGAAATCAAGCAATTTTAGTCCTAAAACCTTTGCTCTTGCTTTGCAGACGAGGAACACACCAACTGGTACAAAATATACGTCAGTAGTGGAGAAAGCAGGTACGTGTCTTCAAGAGCTTCTCTGCTTGCTGAAAACACAGGGAACAAACAGGGCTTGTGTCTTTAGAAAACCAACACAGCAACAGCAAAGCATAGTGTTCTTAATAGCTCTTCCAATGAAATCAAGCAATTTAGGTCCTAAAACCTTTGATCCGTCTCTGCAGACGAGGAATACACCAACTCATACAAAATATACTTCACTTGTGAAAAAGGGGCAAGAAAGTGTCTGCAGCAGCTTCTCTGCTTGCTGCAAACACAGACAACCAACAGGACTTGTGTCTTGAGAAAACAAACACAGCAACAGCAAAGCATAGTGTTCTACATAGCTCTTCCATGGAAAACAAGCAATTTAGATCCTAAAACCTTTGCTCTTGCTCTGCAGACGAGGAATACACCAACTGGTACAAAATATACTTCACTTGTGGAAAAGGGGCAAGAAAGTGTCTGCAGCAGCTTCTCTGCTTGCTGAAAACACAGGGAACAAACAGGGTTTGTGTCTTGAGAAAACCAACACAGCAACAGCAAAGCACAGTGTTCTACATATCTCTTCCAAGGAAATCAAGCAATTTAGGTCCTAAAACCTTTGCTCTTGCTCTGCAGACAAGGAATACACCAACTGGTACAAAATATACTTCACTTGTGGAAAAGGGGCAAGAAAGTGTCTGCAGCAGCTTCTCTGCTTGCTGAAAACACAGGGAACAAACAGGGTTTGTGTCTTTAGAAAACCAACACAGCAACAGCAAAGCATAGTGTTCTACATAGCTCTTCCATGGAAAACAAGCAATTTAGATCCTAAAACCTTTGCTCTTGCTCTGCAGACGAGGAATACACCAACTGGTACAAAATATACTTCACTTGTGGAAAAGGGGCAAGAAAGTGTCTGCAGCAGCTTCTCTGCTTGCTGAAAACACAGGGAACAAACAGGGTTTGTGTCTTGAGAAAACCAACACAGCAACAGCAAAGCACAGTGTTCTACATATCTCTTCCAAGGAAATCAAGCAATTTAGGTCCTAAAACCTTTGCTCCTGCTCTCCAGACGAGGAATACACCAACTGGTACAAAATATACTTCACTTGTGGAAAAGGGGCAAGAAAGTGTCTGCAGCAGCTTCTCTGCTTGCTGAAAACACAGAGAACAAACAGGGTTTGTGTCTTTAGAAAACCAACACAGCAACAGCAAAGCATAGTGTTCTACATAGCTCTTCCATGGAAAACAAGCAATTTAGATCCTAAAACCTTTGCTCTTGCTCTGCAGACGAGGAATACACCAACTGGTACAAAATATACTTCACTTGTGGAAAAGGGGCAAGAAAGTGTCTGCAGCAGCTTCTCTGCTTGCTGAAAACACAGGGAACAAACAGGGTTTGTGTCTTGAGAAAACCAACACAGCAACAGCAAAGCACAGTGTTCTACATATCTCTTCCATGGAAATCAAGCAATTTAAGTCCTAAAACCTTTGCTCTTGCTTTGCAGACGAGGAACACACCAACTGGTACAAAATATACTTCACTTGTGAAAAAGGGGCAAGAAAGTGTCTGCAGCAGCTTCTCTGCTTGCTGAAAACACAGGGAACAAACAGGGTTTGTGTCTTGAGAAAACCAACACAGCAACAGCAAAGCATAGTGTTCTACATAGCTCTTCCATGGAAAACAAGCAATTTAGATCCTAAAACCTTTGCTCTTGCTCTGCAGACGAGGAATACACCAACTGGTACAAAATATACTTCACTTGTGGAAAAGGGGCAAGAAAGTGTCTGCAGCAGCTTCTCTGCTTGCTGAAAACACAGGGAACAAACAGGGTTTGTGTCTTGAGAAAACCAACACAGCAACAGCAAAGCACAGTGTTCTACATATCTCTTCCAAGGAAATCAAGCAATTTAGGTCCTAAAACCTTTGCTCTTGCTCTGCAGACGAGGAACACACCAACTGGTACAAAATATACTTCACTTGTGGAAAAGGGGCAAGAAAGTGTCTGCAGCAGCTTCTCTGCTTGCTGAAAACACAGGGAACAAACAGGGTTTGTGTCTTGAGAAAACCAACACAGCAACAGCAAAGCACAGTCTTCTACATATCTCTTCCATGGAAATCCAGCAATTTAGGTCCTAAAACCTTTGCTCTTGCTTTGCAGACGAGGAACACACCAACTGGTACAAAATATACTTCACTTGTGAAAAAGGGGCAAGAAAGTGTCTGCAGCAGCTTCTCTGCTTGCTGAAAACACAGGGAACAAACAGGGTTTGTGTCTTGAGAAAACCAACACAGCAACAGCAAAGCATAGTGTTCTACATAGCTCTTCCATGGAAAACAAGCAATTTAGATCCTAAAACCTTTGCTCTTGCTCTGCAGACGAGGAATACACCAACTGGTACAAAATATACTTCACTTGTGGAAAAGGGGCAAGAAAGTGTCTGCAGCAGCTTCTCTGCTTGCTGAAAACACAGGGAACAAACAGGGTTTGTGTCTTGAGAAAACCAACACAGCAACAGCAAAGCACAGTGTTCTACATAGCTCTTCCATGGAAATCAAGCAATTTAAGTCCTAAAACCTTTGCTCTTGCTTTGCAGACGAGGAACACACCAACTGGTACAAAATATACTTCACTTGTGAAAAAGGGGCAAGAAAGTGTCTGCAGCAGCTTCTCTGCTTGCTGAAAACACAGGGAACAAACAGGGTTTGTGTCTTGAGAAAACCAACACAGCAACAGCAAAGCATAGTGTTTTACATAGCTCTTCCATGGAAAACAAGCAATTTAGATCCTAACACCTTTGCTCTTGCTCTGCAGACGAGGAATACACCAACTGGTACAAAATATACTTCACTTGTGGAAAAGGGGCAAGAAAGTGTCTGCAGCAGCTTCTCTGCTTGCTGAAAACACAGGGAACAAACAGGGTTTGTGTCTTGAGAAAACCAACACAGCAACAGCAAAGCACAGTGTTCTACATATCTCTTCCAAGGAAATCAAGCAATTTAGGTCCTAAAACCTTTGCTCTTGCTCTGCAGACGAGGAACACACCAACTGGTACAAAATATACTTCACTTGTGGAAAAGGGGCAAGAAAGTGTCTGCAGCAGCTTCTCTGCTTGCTGAAAACACAGGGAACAAACAGGGTTTGTGTCTTGAGAAAACCAACACAGCAACAGCAAAGCACAGTCTTCTACATATCTCTTCCATGGAAAACAAGCAATTTAGATCCTGAAACCTTTGCTCTTGCTCTGCAGACGAGGAACACACCAACTGGTACAAAATATACTTCACTTGTGAAAAAGGGGCAAGAAAGTGTCTGCAGCAGCTTCTCTGCTTGCTGAAAACACAGGGAACAAACAGGGTTTGTGTCTTGAGAAAACCAACACAGCAACAGCAAAGCATAGTGTTCTACATAGCTCTTCCATGGAAAACAAGCAATTTAGATCCTAAAACCTTTGCTCTTGCTCTGCAGACGAGGAATACACAAACTGGTACAAAATATACTTCACTAGTGGAAAAGGAGCAAGAAAGTGTCTGCAGCAGCTTCTCTGCTTGCTGCAAACACAGACAACCAACAGGACTTGTGTCTTGAGAAAACCAACACAGCAACAGCAAAGCATAGTGTTCTACATAGCTCTTCCATGGAAAACAAGCAATTTAGATCCTAAAACCTTTGCTCTTGCTCTGCAGACGAGGAATACACAAACTGGTACAAAATATACTTCACTAGTGGAAAAGGAGCAAGAAAGTGTCTGCAGCAGCTTCTCTGCTTGCTGAAAACACAGACAACCAACAGGACTTGTGTCTTGAGAAAACCAACACAGCAACAGCAAAGCATAGTGTTCTACATAGCTCTTCCATGGAAAACAAGCAATTTAGATCCTAAAACCTTTGCTCTTGCTCTGCAGACGAGGAATACACCAACTGGTACAAAATATACTTCACTTGTGGAAAAGGGGCAAGAAAGTGTCTGCAGCAGCTTCTCTGCTTGCTGAAAACACAGGGAACAAACAGGGTTTGTGTCTTTAGAAAACCAACACAGCAACAGCAAAGCATAGTGTTCTACATAGCTCTTCCATGGAAAACAAGCAATTTAGATCCTAAAACCTTTGCTCTTGCTCTGCAGACGAGGAATACACCAACTGGTACAAAATATACTTCACTTGTGGAAAAGGGGCAAGAAAGTGTCTGCAGCAGCTTCTCTGCTTGCTGCAAACACAGGGAACAAACAGGGTTTGTGTCTTGAGAAAACCAACACAGCAACAGCAAAGCACAGTGTTCTACATATCTCTTCCAAGGAAATCAAGCAATTTAGGTCCTAAAACCTTTGCTCTTGCTCTGCAGACAAGGAATACACCAACTGGTACAAAATATACTTCAGTAGTGGAGAAAGCAGGTACGTGTCTTCAAGAGCTTCTCTGCTCGCTGCAAGTACAGAGAACAAACAGGGTTTGTTTCTTGAGAAAACCAACACAGCAACAGCAAAGCATAGTGTTCTACAGAGCTCTTCCATGGAAATCAAGCAATTTAGGTCCTAACACATTTGCTCTTGCTCTGCAGACGAGGAATACACCAACTGGTACAAAATATACTTCACTTGTAAAAAGGGGCAAGAAAGTGTCTGCAGCAGCTTCTCTGCTTGCTGCAAACACAGACAACCAACAGGACTTGTGTCTTGAGAAAACCAACACAGCAACAGCAAAGCATAGTGTTCTACAGAGCTCTTCCATGGAAAACAAGCAATTTAGATCCTAAAACCTTTGCTCTTGCTCTGCAGAAGAGGAATACACCAACTGGTACAAAATATACTTCACTTGTGGAAAAGGGGCAAGAAAGTGTCTGCAGCAGCTTTTCTGCTCGCTGGAAACACATACAACCAACAAGACTTGTGTCTTGAGAAAACCAACACAGTAACAGCAAAGCACAGTGTTCTACATATCTCTTCCATGGAAATCAAGCAATTTAAGTCCTAAAACCTTTGCTCTTGCTTTGCAGACGAGGAACACACCAACTGGTACAAAATATACGTCAGTAGTGGAGAAAGCAGGTACGTGTCTTCAAGAGCTTCTCTGCTTGCTGAAAACACAGGGAACAAACAGGGCTTGTGTCTTTAGAAAACCAACACAGCAACAGCAAAGCATAGTGTTCTTAATACCTCTTCCAATGAAATCAAGCAATTTAGGTCCTAAAACCTTTGATCCGTCTCTGCAGACGAGGAATACACCAACTGGTACAAAATATACTTCACTTGTGAAAAAGGGGCAAGAAAGTGTCTGCAGCAGCTTCTCTGCTTGCTGCAAACACAGACAACCAACAGGACTTGTGTCTTGAGAAAACCAACACAGCAACAGCAAAGCATAGTGTTCTACAGAGCTCTTCCATGGAAAACAAGCAATTTAGATCCTAAAACCTTTGCTCTTGCTCTGAAGACGAGGAATACACCAACTGGTACAAAATATACTTCACTAGTGGAAAAGGAGCAAGAAAGTGTCTGCAGCAGCTTCTCTGCTTGCTGAAAACACAGAGAACAAACAGGGCTTGTGTCTTGAGAAAACAAACACAGCAACAGCAAAGCATAGTGTTCTACATAGCTCTTCCATGGAAAACAAGCAATTTAGATCCTAAAACCTTTGCTCTTGCTCTGCAGACGAGGAATACACCAACTGGTACAAAATATACTTCACTTGTGGAAAAGGGGCAAGAAAGTGTCTGCAGCAGCTTCTCTGCTTGCTGAAAACACAGGGAACAAACAGGGTTTGTGTCTTGAGAAAACCAACACAGCAACAGCAAAGCACAGTGTTCTACATATCTCTTCCAAGGAAATCAAGCAATTTAGGTCCTAAAACCTTTGCTCCTGCTCTCCAGACGAGGAATACACCAACTGGTACAAAATATACTTCACTAGTGGAAAAGGAGCAAGAAAGTGTCTGCAGCAGCTTCTCTGCTTGCTGCAAACACAGACAACCAACAGGACTTGTGTCTTGAGAAAACCAACACAGCAACAGCAAAGCATAGTGTTCTACATAGCTCTTCCATGGAAAACAAGCAATTTAGATCCTAAAACCTTTGCTCTTGCTCTGCAGACGAGGAATACACCAACTGGTACAAAATATACTTCACTTGTGGAAAAGGGGCAAGAAAGTGTCTGCAGCAGCTTCTCTGCTTGCTGAAAACACAGGGAACAAACAGGGTTTGTGTCTTGAGAAAACCAACACAGCAACAGCAAAGCACAGTGTTCTACATATCTCTTCCATGGAAATCAAGCAATTTAAGTCCTAAAACCTTTGCTCTTGCTTTGCAGACGAGGAACACACCAACTGGTACAAAATATACTTCACTTGTGAAAAAGGGGCAAGAAAGTGTCTGCAGCAGCTTCTCTGCTTGCTGAAAACACAGGGAACAAACAGGGTTTGTGTCTTGAGAAAACCAACACAGCAACAGCAAAGCATAGTGTTCTACATAGCTCTTCCATGGAAAACAAGCAATTTAGATCCTAAAACCTTTGCTCTTGCTCTGCAGACGAGGAATACACCAACTGGTACAAAATATACTTCACTTGTGGAAAAGGGGCAAGAAAGTGTCTGCAGCAGCTTCTCTGCTTGCTGAAAACACAGGGAACAAACAGGGTTTGTGTCTTGAGAAAACCAACACAGCAACAGCAAAGCACAGTGTTCTACATATCTCTTCCAAGGAAATCAAGCAATTTAGGTCCTAAAACCTTTGCTCTTGCTCTCCAGACGAGGAACACACCAACTGGTACAAAATATACTTCACTAGTGGAAAAGGAGCAAGAAAGTGTCTGCAGCAGCTTCTCTGCTTGCTGCAAACACAGACAACCAACAGGACTTGTGTCTTGAGAAAACCAACACAGCAACAGCAAAGCATAGTGTTCTACATAGCTCTTCCATGGAAATCAAGCAATTTAGGTCCTAAAACCTTTGCTCTTGCTTTGCAGACGAGGAACACACCAACTGGTACAAAATATACTTCACTTGTGAAAAAGGGGCAAGAAAGTGTCTGCAGCAGCTTCTCTGCTTGCTGAAAACACAGGGAACAAACAGGGTTTGTGTCTTGAGAAAACCAACACAGCAACAGCAAAGCATAGTGTTCTACATAGCTCTTCCATGGAAAACAAGCAATTTAGATCCTAAAACCTTTGCTCTTGCTCTGCAGACGAGGAATACACAAACTGGTACAAAATATACTTCACTAGTGGAAAAGGAGCAAGAAAGTGTCTGCAGCAGCTTCTCTGCTTGCTGCAAACACAGACAACCAACAGGACTTGTGTCTTGAGAAAACCAACACAGCAACAGCAAAGCATAGTGTTCTACATAGCTCTTCCATGGAAAACAAGCAATTTAGATCCTAAAACCTTTGCTCTTGCTCTGCAGACGAGGAATACACCAACTGGTACAAAATATACTTCACTAGTGGAAAAGGAGCAAGAAAGTGTCTGCAGCAGCTTCTCTGCTTGCTGAAAACACAGACAACCAACAGGACTTGTGTCTTGAGAAAACCAACACAGCAACAGCAAAGCATAGTGTTCTACATAGCTCTTCCATGGAAAACAAGCAATTTAGATCCTAAAACCTTTGCTCTTGCTCTGCAGACTAGGAATACACCAACTGGTACAAAATATACTTCACTTGTGGAAAAGGGGCAAGAAAGTGTCTGCAGCAGCTTCTCTGCTTGCTGAAAACACAGGGAACAAACAGGGTTTGTGTCTTTAGAAAACCAACACAGCAACAGCAAAGCATAGTGTTCTACATAGCTCTTCCATGGAAAACAAGCAATTTAGATCCTAAAACCTTTGCTCTTGCTCTGCAGACGAGGAATACACCAACTGGTACAAAATATACTTCACTTGTGGAAAAGGGGCAAGAAAGTGTCTGCAGCAGCTTCTCTGCTTGCTGAAAACACAGGGAACAAACAGGGTTTGTGTCTTGAGAAAACCAACACAGCAACAGCAAAGCACAGTGTTCTACATATCTCTTCCAAGGAAATCAAGCAATTTAGGTCCTAAAACCTTTGCTCTTGCTCTGCAGACAAGGAATACACCAACTGGTACAAAATATACTTCAGTAGTGGAGAAAGCAGGTACGTGTCTTCAAGAGCTTCTCTGCTCGCTGCAAGTACAGAGAACAAACAGGGTTTGTTTCTTGAGAAAACCAACACAGCAACAGCAAAGCATAGTGTTCTACAGAGCTCTTCCATGGAAATCAAGCAATTTAGGTCCTAACACATTTGCTCTTGCTTTGCAGACGAGGAACACACCAACTGGTACAAAATATACTTCACTTGTAAAAAGGGGCAAGAAAGTGTCTGCAGCAGCTTCTCTGCTTGCTGCAAACACAGACAACCAACAGGACTTGTGTCTTGAGAAAACCAACACAGCAACAGCAAAGCATAGTGTTCTACAGAGCTCTTCCATGGAAAACAAGCAATTTAGATCCTAAAACCTTTGCTCTTGCTCTGCAGACTAGGAATACACCAACTGGTACAAAATATACTTCACTTGTGGAAAAGGGGCAAGAAAGTGTCTGCAGCAGCTTTTCTGCTCGCTGGAAACACATACAACCAACAAGACTTGTGTCTTGAGAAAACCAACACAGTAACAGCAAAGCATAGTGTTCTACAGAGCTCTTCCATGGAAATCAAGCAATTTTAGTCCTAAAACCTTTGCTCTTGCTTTGCAGACGAGGAACACACCAACTGGTACAAAATATACGTCAGTAGTGGAGAAAGCAGGTACGTGTCTTCAAGAGCTTCTCTGCTTGCTGAAAACACAGGGAACAAACAGGGCTTGTGTGTTTAGAAAACCAACACAGCAACAGCAAAGCATAGCGTTCTTAATAGCTCTTCCAATGAAATCAAGCAATTTAGGTCCTAAAACCTTTGATCCGTCTCTGCAGACGAGGAATACACCAACTCATACAAAATATACTTCACTTGTGAAAAAGGGGCAAGAAAGTGTCTGCAGCAGCTTCTCTGCTTGCTGCAAACACAGACAACCAACAGGACTTGTGTCTTGAGAAAACCAACACAGCAACAGCAAAGCATAGTGTTCTACAGAGCTCTTCCATGGAAAACAAGCAATTTAGATCCTAAAACCTTTGCTCTTGCTCTGCAGAAGAGGAATACACCAACTGGTACAAAATATACTTCACTTGTGGAAAAGGGGCAAGAAAGTGTCTGCAGCAGCTTTTCTGCTCGCTGGAAACACATACAACCAACAAGACTTGTGTCTTGAGAAAACCAACACAGTAACAGCAAAGCATAGTGTTCTACAGAGCTCTTCCATGGAAATCAAGCAATTTTAGTCCTAAAACCTTTGCTCTTGCTTTGCAGACGAGGAACACACCAACTGGTACAAAATATACGTCAGTAGTGGAGAAAGCAGGTACGTGTCTTCAAGAGCTTCTCTGCTTGCTGAAAACACAGGGAACAAACAGGGCTTGTGTCTTTAGAAAACCAACACAGCAACAGCAAAGCATAGTGTTCTTAATAGCTCTTCCAATGAAATCAAGCAATTTAGGTCCTAAAACCTTTGATCCGTCTCTGCAGACGAGGAATACACCAACTGGTACAAAATATACTTCACTTGTGAAAAAGGGGCAAGAAAGTGTCTGCAGCAGCTTCTCTGCTTGCTGCAAACACAGACAACCAACAGGACTTGTGTCTTGAGAAAACCAACACAGCAACAGCAAAGCATAGTGTTCTACAGAGCTCTTCCATGGAAAACAAGCAATTTAGATCCTAAAACCTTTGCTCTTGCTCTGAAGACGAGGAATACACCAACTGGTACAAAATATACTTCACTAGTGGAAAAGGAGCAAGAAAGTGTCTGCAGCAGCTTCTCTGCTTGCTGAAAACACAGAGAACAAACAGGGCTTGTGTCTTTAGAAAACAAACACAGCAACAGCAAAGCATAGTGTTCTACATAGCTCTTCCATGGAAAACAAGCAATTTAGATCCTAAAACCTTTGCTCTTGCTCTGCAGACGAGGAATACACCAACTGGTACAAAATATACTTCACTTGTGGAAAAGGGGCAAGAAAGTGTCTGCAGCAGCTTCTCTGCTTGCTGAAAACACAGGGAACAAACAGGGTTTGTGTCTTGAGAAAACCAACACAGCAACAGCAAAGCACAGTGTTCTACATATCTCTTCCAAGGAAATCAAGCAATTTAGGTCCTAAAACCTTTGCTCCTGCTCTC
>NW_026960735.1:20000-50187 GCF_021018805.1 Prinia subflava | reverse complement strand
CCCCAAAGCGCCCCTCCCCCACAACTGGGGGCTCCCCCCTTGGGCGATTTTGGGGGAAATTTGGGGGTTTTTGGAGAGTTTATGGTGAATTTGGGGGGATTTTGGGGGGATTTTTGGGGTCCTGGGGGGATTTTGGGGTCCTGGAGTGGCAGGAGGTGATTTGGGGGGTCCTGGGGGGGTTTTAGGGAGTCCTGGGTGAATTTGGGGGGATTTTAAGGGGATTTTGGGTGATTTTGGGGGATTTTGGGGTGATTTAGGGGGTCCTGGGGGGATTTTGGGGGATTTTGGGTGATTTTGGGGGATTTTGGGGTGATTTTGGGTGAATTTGGGTAATTTTGGGGGATTTTGGGGGATTTCGGGGGGATTTTGGGTGATTTTGGGGTGATTTTGGGTGATTTTGGGTGATTTGGGGCGATTTTGGGTGATTTTAAGGGGATTTTGGGTGATTTTGGGGGATTTTGGGGTGATTTTGGGGGTCCTGGGGGGATTTTGGGGGATTTTGGGTGATTTTGGGGATTTTGGGGTGATTTTGGGTGAATTTGGGTAATTTTGGGTGATTTTGGGGGATTTCGGGGGGATTTTGGGTGATTTTGGGGTGATTTTGGGTGATTTTGGGGGATTTGGGGCGATTTTGGGTGATTTTGGGGTGATTTTGGGTGAATTTGGGTAATTTTGGGTGATTTTGGGGGATTTCGGGGGATTTTGGGTGATTTTGGGTGATTTTGGGCTGATTTTGGGTGATTTTGGGTAATTTTGGGTGATTTTGGGGCGATTTTGAGAGATTTTGGGGTGATTTTGGGTGATTTTGGGGGATTTGGGGCGATTTTGTCTGATTTTGGGTAATTTTGGGTGATTTTGGGTCGATTTTGAGAGATTTTGGGGTGATTTTGGGTGATTTTGGGGGATTTTGGGTGATTTTGGGGGATTTGGGGGGATTTTGGGTGATTTTGGCTGATTTGGGTAATTTTGGGTGATTTTGGGGCGATTTTGAGAGATTTTTGGGGTGATTTTGGGGTGATTTTGGGGGATTTTGGGTGATTTTGAGAGATTTTGGAGTGATTTTGGGGGATTTTTGGCTGATTTTGGGTGATTTTGGGGGATTTTGGGGTGATTTTGCGTGATTTTGGGGGATTTTGGGGTGATTTTGGGTGAATTTGGGTGATTTTGGGTGATTTTGGGTAATTTTGGGGGGATTTGGGGGGATTTTGGGTGATTTTGGGCTGATTTTGGCTGATTTTGGATAATTTTGGGTGATTTTGGGGCGATTTTGAGAGATTTTGGGTGATTTTGGGTGATTTTGGGGTGATTTTTGGGGATTTTGGGGTGATTTTGGGGTGATTTTGGGTATTTTTGGGTGATTTTGGGTGATTTTGAGGGATTTTGGGGGATTTTGAGAGATTTTGGGGGATTTTGGGGTGATTTTGGGGTGATTTTGGGTATTTTTGGGGGATTTTGGGTGATTTTGAGGGATTTTGGGGGATTTTGAGAGATTTTGGGGTGATTTTGGGTGATTTTGGGGCGATTCTGAGAGATTTTTCGGGGTGATTTTGGGGTGATTTTGGGGGATTTTTGGTGATTTGGGGGGATTTTGGGTGATTTTGGGGTGATTTTGGGTGATTTTGGGGTGATTTTGGGTGATTTTGGGGTGATTTGGGGGGATTTTGGGTGATTTTGGGGGATTTTGGGGTGATTTTGGGAATTTTGGGGTGATTTTGGGTGATTTTGGGTGATTTTGGGTGATTTTGGGTGATTTTGGGGTGATTTTGGGGGATTTTGGGTTGATTTTGGGGATTTTGGGGGATTTTGGGTGATTTTGGGTGATTTTGGGTGAATTTGGGTGATTTTGGGGGATTTTGGGGTGATTTTGGGGGATTTTGGGGTGATTTTGGGGGATTTTGGGGTGATTTGGGGGGATTTTGGGTGATTTTGGGGGATTTTGGGGTGATTTTGGGGAATTTTGGGGTGATTTTGGGTGATTTTGGGTGATTTTGGGTATTTTTGGGGTGATTTTGGGGGATTTTGGGTTGATTTTGGGGGATTTTGGGGGATTTTGGGTAATTTTGGGTGATTTTGGGTGAATTTGGGTGATTTTGGGTGATTTTGGGTGATTTTGGGGGATTTTGGGTGATTTTGGGGTGATTTTGGGGTGATTTTGGGGTGATTTTGGGTGATTTTGGGGTGATTTTGGGGGATTTTGGGTGATTTTGGGGCGATTCTGAGAGATTTTGCGGTGATTTTGGGGGATTTTGGGGTGATTTTGGGGTGATTTTGGGGGATTTTGGGGTGATTTGGGGGGATTTGGGGGGATTTTGGGTGATTTTGGGGGATTTTGGGTGGATTTTGGGGGATTTTGGGGTGATTTTGGGATATTTTGGGGTGATTTTGGGGGGATTTTGGGTGATTTTGGGGTAATTTTGGGTGATTTTGGGGGATTTTGGGTAATTTTGGGTGATTTTGGGTGAATTTGGGTGATTTTGGGTGATTTTGGGTGATTTTGGGTGATTTTGGGTGATTTTGGGTGATTTTGGGGTGATTTTGGGTGATTTTGGGGTGATTTTGGGGATTTTGGGTTGATTTTGGGGGATTTTGGGGGATTTTGGGTGATTTTGTGTGAATTTGGGTGATTTTGGGTGATTTTGGGGGATTTTGGGGTGATTTTGGGTGATTTTGGGGTGATTTTGGGTGATTTTGGGGGATTTTGGGTGATTTTGGGGCGATTCTGAGAGATTTTGCGGTGATTTTGGGGGATTTTGGGGTGATTTTGGGGTGATTTTGGGGGATTTTGGGTGATTTTGGGGGATTTGGGGGTGATTTTGGGGGATTTTGGGGTGATTTGGGGGGATTTTGGGGGATTTTGGGTAATTTAGGGTGATTTTGGGGGATTTTGGGGGATTTGGGGTGATTTTTGGTGAATTTGGGTGATTTTGGGTGATTGCGGGGGATTTTGGGTGATTTTGGGGTGATTTTGGGTGATTTTTGGGGTGATTTTGGCGTGATTTTGGGTAATTTTGGGTGATTTTGGGGTGATTTTGGGGGATTTTGGGTGATTTTGGGGCGATTTTGGGAGATTTCGGGGCGATTTTGGGGGATTTTGGGTGATTTTGGGTGATTTTGGGGCGATTTTGAGAGATTTGGGTGAATTTGGGTGATTTTGTGGGATTTGGGGGATTTTGGGGGATTTTGGGGTGATTTTGGGTGATTTTGGCTGATTTTGTGGGATTTGGGGGATTTTGGGGGATTTTGGGGTGATTTTGGGTGATTTTGGGTGATTTTGAGGGATTTTGGGGTGATTTTGGCGGATTTTGGGGTGATTTTGGGCTGATTTAGGCTGATTTTGGGTAATTTTGGGGCGATTTTGAGAGATTTTGGGGTGATTTTGGGGGATTTTGGGTGATTTTGGGGGATTTGGGGGGATTTTGGGCTGATTTTGGGTAATTTTGGGTGATTTTGGGGCGATTTTGAGAGATTTTTGGGCTGATTTTGGGGATTTTGGGGTGATTTTGGGGATTTGGGGGATTTTGGGGGGATTTTGGGTGAATCACCCAAAACAGGCCCAAAAAACAACCCCAAAAAACAACCCTAAAATAGCCCCAAAATCACCCAAAACTGCCCCAAAATAAAACCCTAAACCAGCCCCAAAACAGCCCCAAAAATCACCCAAAACACCCCAAAAATAGCCCCAAAAACACCCCAAAAATCACCCCAAAATCACCCCCAAAATCACCTAAAACAGCCCGAAAAACACCCCAAAAATACCCCAAAGCAGCCCCAAAAATCACCCACAAAATCACCCACAAAACAGCCGAAAAACAGCCCCAAAACAGCCCCCAAATACCCCCAAAAATCACCCAAAAGAGACCCAAAACACCCCCAAAAAACTGCCCAAAAACAGCCACAAAACACCCCAAAAATAACCCAAAACACCCCCAAAAATCAACCCTAAAACAGCCCAAAATCACCCCAAAAATACTCCAAAAATCACCCAAAATCACCCAAAACACACAAAACACTCCTAAAACACCCCCAAATCCCACAAATTTCACAAAACCCACCCCAAATCCCACAAAAACCACCCAAAATCACAAAACACCCCAAAATCACCTGGAGAGCCCAAGAATACCCCAAAATCACCCAAAATACCCCCAAAACAGCCCCAAAAATACCCGAAAAATACCCCAAAAATACCCCAAAAAATACCCCAAAAAATGCCCCAAAAATACCCAAAAAATATCCCAAAAATACCCGAAAAATACCGAAAAATACCCAAAAAACACCCCAAAAATACCCCAAAAAATACCCCCAAAAAACCCCAAAAATACCCAAAAAATACCCAAAAAATACCCCCAAAATACCCAAAAATACCCCCAAATCCCACAAAACCCCCTCCTGTGACATTCCCATGACCTTAGCGTGACCTTAGCATGACGTTAGCGTGTTTCCAGGCGGGCGGCGTGCACTTCCCGCACACGGCCCCGTGTGAGTTGCGTGTGCTGATGCTCCTGTACTCGTCCAAAACAGCCCCAAATCCCCCAAAATCACCCCAAAATCACCCAAAATCACCCAAAATCACCCAAATTCACCCAAAATCACCCAAAATTACACAGAATCACCCAAAATCACCCAAAATCACCCCAAAATCACCCAAAATTACCCAAAATCACCCAAATTCACCCAAAATCCCCCAAAATCACCCCAAAATCCCCCAAAATCGCCCCAAATCTCCCAAAATCGCCCCCAAAATCACCCAAAATCCCCCAAAATCCCCCAAAATCACCCCAAAATCCCCCAAAATCACCCAAAGTCGCCCCAAAATCCCCCAAAATCCCCCAAAATCACCCAAAATCACCCCAAAATCCCCCAAAATCCCCAAAATCACCCAAAATCACCCAAAATTACCCAAAATCCCCGAAAATCCCCCAAAATCTCCCAAAATCGCCCCAAAATCACCCAAAATCACCCCAAAAATCACCTGGAGAGACCCCAAATCCCCCAGATTTCACCCCAAATCCCACAAAAACCACCCCAAATCACCCAAAACATCCCCAAAATCACCTGGAGAGACCCCAAAACACCCCCAAAATACCCCAAAAATCACCCAAAAATCACCCAAAACACCCCCCAAAAAACACTCTAAAACACCCCCAAAGTCACCCAAAACAGCCCCAAAACAGCCCCAAATCCCACAAATTTCATAAAACCCACCCCAAATCCCACAAAAACCACCCAAAATCACAAAACACCCCCAAAATCACCTGGAGAGCCCAAGAATACCCCAAAATCACCCAAAATACCCCCAAAACAGCCCCAAATCACCCCAAAAATCACCCAAAAATCACCAAAAATCACCCAAACCCCCCAAATCCCACAAATTTCACCCCAAATCTCACAAAAAGACCCCCAAAATCACCCAAAACACCCCCAAAATCACCTGGAGAGACCCCAAACACCCCCAAAATACCCCTAAAACCACCACAAAACACCCCAAAAAGACACCCTCAAAACACCCCCAAAACAGCCCCAAAATCACCCCAAAATCACCCCAAAAATACCCGAAAAATACCCCAAAAATCACCCAAAACACCCCCAAAATCACCCCAAATCCCACAAAAATCACCTTAAATCCCACAAATTTTCACCGAAAACCCCTTCCCAGGACTTTAACATGACGTTAGCATGACCTTAGCATGACGTTCCCATGTTCCCAGGCGGGCTGCGTGCACTTCCCGCACACGGCCCTGTGTGAGGTGCGTGTGCTGATGCTCCTGTACTCGTCCAAAACAGCCCCAAACACCCCAAAAATCACCCAAAAACACCCCAAAAATCACCTGGAGAGGCCAAAACCACCCCAAAAAAATCACCCAAAATCAACTGGAGAGACCCCAAAACAGCCCTAAAATCACCCAAAATACCCCCTAAAAAAATCCCCAAAATCACCCAAAATCACCCAAAAAACACCCCAAAATCACCCAAAAACACCCCAAAATCACCTGGAGAGACCCCAAATCCCCCAGATTTCACCCCAAATCCCACAAAAACCACCCCAAATTCCACAGATTTCACCCCAAATCCCAAAAAAATCACCCACAATCACCCAAAACAACCCCAAAACCACCTGGAGAGCCCAAAACACCCCCAAAATCACGCAAAACACCCTCAAAATCACCCAAAATACCCCCCAAAAACAACCGAAAATCACCCCAAAATCACCCCAAAAATCATCCAAAATCACCCAAAACACACAAAACACTCCTAAAACACACCCAAAATCCCACAAAATCCCACCCTAAAACCAACAAATTTCACCCCAAATCGCATTTAAATCCCACAAAAACCACCCCAAATCCCACAAATCACCCGCAAATCCCAGAAAATCTGCTCCCATGATGCTCCCATGACCTTAGCATGTTTTTCCCGTGTTCCAGGCGGGTTGCGTGCACTTCCCGCACAAGGCCCCGTGCGAGGTGCGAGTGCTGATGCTCCTGTACATGTCCAAGAAGAAAATCTTCATGGGGCTGATCCCCAACGACCAAAGCGGCTTCGTCAACGGCATCCGCCAGGTGATCACAAACCACAAGCAGGTGCAGCAGCACAAGATGGAGCAGCAGAGAGGGGTGAGCAAAAAAATAAACCAAAAATCTGAAATATACACCCAAAAAAACCCAAAATCCCGAAAATCCAGCCCAAAATGGGATTCACATTTTGAAACGGCATTTTTGCAGGCCGAAGCCGATAGGGCAGGATTGGGCAGGATCAGGGTGGTGGACACGAACTGTGGCCCTTTTCCATGGGAAACTAAACTCACCTGGCCATGTTCCTGATGTCAGATTGTGGGAGACATTTGGCACTCCAAAAGCAGCCCGAGTTCCAAAATGTGGCATCTTGCATGTGGGAGAAATCTTGAATGTCAAGGCATTTTTGCAGGCCGAAGCTGATAGGGCAGGATGGGGCAGGATGAGGGTGGTGAACATGAACAGTGGCCCTTTTCCATGGGAAACTAAACTCACCTGGCCATGTTCCTGGTGTCAGATTGTGGGAGACATTTGGCACTCCAAAAGCAGCCCGAGTTCCAAAATGTGGCATCTTGCATCTGGGAGAAATCTTGAATATCACGGCATTTTTGCAGGCCGAAGCCGATGTGGCCGGATGAGGGTGGTGGACACGAACGGTGGCCCTTTTCCATGGGAAACTAAACTCACCTGGCCATGTTCCTGATGTCAGATTGTGGGAGACATTTGGCACTCCAAAAGCAGCCCGAGTTCCAAAATGTGGCATCTTGCATCTGGGAGAAATCTTGAATATCACGGCATTTTTGCAGGCCGAAGCCGATAGGGCAGGATGGGGCAGGATGAGGGTGGTGAACATGAACAGTGGCCCTTTTCCATGGGAAACTAAACTCACCTGGCCATGTTCCTGATGTCAGATTGTGGGAGACATTTGGCACTCCAAAAGCAACCCGAGTTCCAAAATGTGGCATCTTGCATCTGGGAGAAATCTTGAATGTCACGGCATTTTTGCAGGCCGAAGCCGATGTGGCCGGATAAGGGTGGTGGACACGAACGGTGGCCCTTTTCCATGGGAAACTAAACTCACCTGGCCATGTTCCTGATGTCAGATTGTGGGAGACATTTGGCACTCCAAAAGCAGCCCGAGTTCCAAAATGTGGCATCTTGCATCTGGGAGAAATCTTGAATATCACGGCATTTTTGCAGAAGCCGATAGGGCAGGATGGGGCAGGATGAGGGTGGTGAACACGAACGGTGGCCCTTTTCCATGGGAAACTAAACTCACCTGGCCATGTTCCTGATGTCAGATTGTGGGAGACATTTGGCACTCCAAAAGCAGCCCGAGTTCCAAAATGTGGCATCTTGAATCTGGGAGAAATCTTGAATGTCATGGCATTTTTGCAGGCCGAAGCCGATGTGGCCGGATGAGGGTGGTGGACACGAACGGTGGCCCTTTTCCATGGGAAACTAAACTCACCTGGCCATGTTCCTGATGTCAGATTGTGGGAGACATTTGGCACTCCAAAAGCAGCCCGAGTTCCAAAATGTGGCATCTTGCATCTGGGAGAAATCTTGAATGTCAAGGCTTTTTTTGCAGGCCGAAGCCGATGTGGCCGGATGAGGGTGGTGGACACGAACGGTGGCCCTTTTCCATGGGAAACTAAACTCACCTGGCCATGTTCCTGATGTCAGATTGTGGGAGACATTTGGCACTCCAAAAGCAACCCGAGTTCCAAAATGTGGCATCTTGCATCTGGGAGAAATCTTGAATGTCACGGCATTTTTGCAGGCCGAAGCCGATGTGGCCGGATGAGGGTGGTGGACACGAACGGTGGCCCTTTTCCATGGGAAACTAAACTCACCTGGCCATGTTCCTGATGTCAGATTGTGGGAGACATTTGGCACTCCAAAAGCAGCCCGAGTTCCAAAATGTGGCATCTTGCATCTGGGAGAAATCTTGAATGTCACGGCATTTTTGCAGGCTGAAGCCGATAGGGCAGGATGGGGCAGGATGAGGGTGGTGGACATGAACAGTGGCCCTTTTCCATGGGAAACTAAACTCACCTGGCCATGTTCCTGATGTCAGATTGTGGGAGACATTTGGCACTCCAAAAGCAGCCCGAGTTCCAAAATGTGGCATCTTGCATCTGGGAGAAATCTTGAATGTCAAGGCATTTTTGCAGGCTGAAGCCGATGGGGCAGGATGAGGGTGGTGGACATGAACAGTGGCCCTTTTCCATGGGAAACTAAACTCACCTGGCCATGTTCCTGGTGTCAGATTGTGGGAGACATTTGGCACTCCAAAAGCAGCCCGAGTTCCAAAATGTGGCATCTTGCATCTGGGAGAAATCTTGAATGTCACGGCATTTTTGCAGGCCGAAGCCGATAGGGCAGGAGGAGGGTGGTGGACACGAACGGTGGCCCTTTTCCATGGGAAACTAAACTCACCTGGCCATGTTCCTGATGTCAGATTGTGGGAGACATTTGGCACTCCAAAAGCAGCCCGAGTTCCAAAATGTGGCATCTTGCATGTGGGAGACATCTTGAATGTCACAGCATTTTTGCAGGCCGAAGCCGATGGGGCAGGATGAAGGTGGTGGACATGAACTGTGGCCCTTTTCCATGGGAAACTAAACTCACCTGGCCATGTTCCTGGTGTCAGATTGTGGGAGACATTTGGCACTCCAAAAGCAGCCCGAGTTCCAAAATGTGGCATCTTGCATCTGGGAGAAATCTTGAATGTCACGGCATTTTTGCAGGCCGAAGCCGATGTGGCCGGATGAGGGTGATGGACACGAACGGTGGCCCTTTTCCATGGGAAACTAAACTCACCTGGCCATGTTCCTGATGTCAGATTGTGGGAGACATTTGGCACTCCAAAAGCAGCCCGAGTTCCAAAATGTGGCATCTTGCATCTGGGAGAAATCTTGAATGTCACGGCATTTTTGCAGGCCGAAGCCGATGTGGCCGGATGAGGGTGGTGGACACGAACGGTGGCCCCTTTTCCATGGGAAACTAAACTCACCTGGCCATGTTCCTGATGTCAGATTGTGGGAGACATTTGGCACTCCAAAAGCAACCCGAGTTCCAAAATGTGGCATCTTGCATCTGGGAGAAATCTTGAATGTCACGGCATTTTTGCAGGCCGAAGCCGATGTGGCCGGATGAGGGTGGTGGACACGAACGGTGGCCCTTTTCCATGGGAAACTAAACTCACCTGGCCATGTTCCTGATGTCAGATTGTGGGAGACATTTGGCACTCCAAAAGCAGCCTGAGTTCCAAAATGTGGCATCTTGCATCTGGGAGAAATCTTGAATGTCACGGCATTTTTGCAGGCCGAAGCCGATGTGGCCGGATGAGGGTGGTGGACACGAACGGTGGCCCTTTTCCATGGGAAACTAAACTCACCTGGCCATGTTCCTGATGTCAGATTGTGGGAGACATTTGGCACTCCAAAAGCAGCCCGAGTTCCAAAATGTGGCATCTTGCATCTGGGAGAAATCTTGAATATCACGGCATTTTTGCAGGCCGAAGCCGATAGGGCAGGATGGGGCAGGATGAGGGTGGTGAACATGAACAGTGGCCCTTTTCCATGGGAAACTAAACTCACCTGGCCATGTTCCTGATGTCAGATTGTGGGAGACATTTGGCACTCCAAAAGCAACCCGAGTTCCAAAATGTGGCATCTTGCATCTGGGAGAAATCTTGAATGTCACGGCATTTTTGCAGGCCGAAGCCGAGGTGGCCGGATAAGGGTGGTGGACACGAACGGTGGCCCTTTTCCATGGGAAACTAAACTCACCTGGCCATGTTCCTGATGTCAGATTGTGGGAGACATTTGGCACTCCAAAAGCAGCCCGAGTTCCAAAATGTGGCATCTTGCATCTGGGAGAAATCTTGAATATCACGGCATTTTTGCAGGCCGAAGCCGATAGGGCAGGATGGGGCAGGATGAGGGTGGTGAACACGAACGGTGGCCCTTTTCCATGGGAAACTAAACTCACCTGGCCATGTTCCTGATGTCAGATTGTGGGAGACATTTGGCACTCCAAAAGCAACCCGAGTTCCAAAATGTGGCATCTTGAATCTGGGAGAAATCTTGAATGTCACGGCATTTTTGCAGGCCGAAGCCGATGTGGCCGGATGAGGGTGGTGGACACGAACGGTGGCCCTTTTCCATGGGAAACTAAACTCACCTGGCCATGTTCCTGGTGTCAGATTGTGGGAGACATTTGGCACTCCAAAAGCAGCCCGAGTTCCAAAATGTGGCATCTTGCATCTGGGAGAAATCTTGAATGTCACGGCATTTTTGCAGGCCGAAGCCGATAGGGCAGGAGGAGGGTGGTGGACACGAACGGTGGCCCTTTTCCATGGGAAACTAAACTCACCTGGCCATGTTCCTGATGTCAGATTGTGGGAGACATTTGGCACTCCAAAAGCAGCCCGAGTTCCAAAATGTGGCATCTTGCATGTGGGAGACATCTTGAATGTCACAGCATTTTTGCAGGCCGAAGCCGATGGGGCAGGATGAAGGTGGTGGACATGAACTGTGGCCCTTTTCCATGGGAAACTAAACTCACCTGGCCATGTTCCTGGTGTCAGATTGTGGGAGACATTTGGCACTCCAAAAGCAGCCCGAGTTCCAAAATGTGGCATCTTGCATCTGGGAGAAATCTTGAATGTCACGGCATTTTTGCAGGCCGAAGCCGATGTGGCCGGATGAGGGTGATGGACACGAACGGTGGCCCTTTTCCATGGGAAACTAAACTCACCTGGCCATGTTCCTGATGTCAGATTGTGGGAGACATTTGGCACTCCAAAAGCAGCCCGAGTTCCAAAATGTGGCATCTTGCATCTGGGAGAAATCTTGAATGTCAAGGCTTTTTTGCAGGCCGAAGCCGATAGGGCAGGATGAGGGTGGTGGACACGAACGGTGGCCCTTTTCCATGGGAAACTAAACTCACCTGGCCATGTTCCTGATGTCAGATTGTGGGAGACATTTGGCACTCCAAAAGCAGCCCGAGTTCCAAAATGTGGCATCTTGCATCTGGGAGAAATCTTGAATGTCACGGCATTTTTGCAGGCCGAAGCCGATGTGGCCGGATGAGGGTGGTGGACACGAACGGTGGCCCTTTTCCATGGGAAACTAAACTCACCTGGCCATGTTCCTGATGTCAGATTGTGGGAGACATTTGGCACTCCAAAAGCAACCCGAGTTCCAAAATGTGGCATCTTGCATCTGGGAGAAATCTTGAATGTCACGGCATTTTTGCAGGCCGAAGCCGATGTGGCCGGATGAGGGTGGTGGACACGAACGGTGGCCCTTTTCCATGGGAAACTAAAACTCACCTGGCCATGTTCCTGATGTCAGATTGTGGGAGACATTTGGCACTCCAAAAGCAGCCTGAGTTCCAAAATGTGGCATCTTGCATCTGGGAGAAATCTTGAATGTCACGGCATTTTTGCAGGCCGAAGCCGATGTGGCCGGATGAGGGTGGTGGACACGAACGGTGGCCCTTTTCCATGGGAAACTAAACTCACCTGGCCATGTTCCTGATGTCAGATTGTGGGAGACATTTGGCACTCCAAAAGCAGCCCGAGTTCCAAAATGTGGCATCTTGCATCTGGGAGAAATCTTGAATATCACGGCATTTTTGCAGGCCGAAGCCGATAGGGCAGGATGGGGCAGGATGAGGGTGGTGAACATGAACAGTGGCCCTTTTCCATGGGAAACTAAACTCACCTGGCCATGTTCCTGATGTCAGATTGTGGGAGACATGTGGCACTCCAAAAGCAACCCGAGTTCCAAAATGTGGCATCTTGCATCTGGGAGAAATCTTGAATGTCACGGCATTTTTGCAGGCCGAAGCCGATGTGGCCGGATAAGGGTGGTGGACACGAACGGTGGCCCTTTTCCATGGGAAACTAAACTCACCTGGCCATGTTCCTGATGTCAGATTGTGGGAGACATTTGGCACTCCAAAAGCAGCCCGAGTTCCAAAATGTGGCATCTTGCATCTGGGAGAAATCTTGAATATCACGGCATTTTTGCAGGCCAAAGCCGATAGGGCAGGATGGGGCAGGATGAGGGTGGTGAACACGAACGGTGGCCCTTTTCCATGGGAAACTAAACTCACCTGGCCATGTTCCTGATGTCAGATTGTGGGAGACATTTGGCACTCCAAAAGCAACCCGAGTTCCAAAATGTGGCATCTTGAATCTGGGAGAAATCTTGAATGTCACGGCATTTTTGCAGGCCGAAGCCGATGTGGCCGGATGAGGGTGGTGGACACGAACGGTGGCCCTTTTCCATGGGAAACTAAACTCACCTGGCCATGTTCCTGATGTCAGATTGTGGGAGACATTTGGCACTCCAAAAGCAGCCCGAGTTCCAAAATGTGGCATCTTGCATCTGGGAGAAATCTTGAATGTCAAGGCTTTTTTGCAGGCCGAAGCCGATAGGGCAGGATGAGGGTGGTGGACACGAACGGTGGCCCTTTTCCATGGGAAACTAAACTCACCTGGCCATGTTCCTGATGTCAGATTGTGGGAGACATTTGGCACTCCAAAAGCAGCCCGAGTTCCAAAATGTGGCATCTTGCATCTGGGAGAAATCTTGAATGTCACGGCATTTTTGCAGGCCGAAGCCGATGTGGCCGGATGAGGGTGGTGGACACGAACGGTGGCCCTTTTCCATGGGAAACTAAACTCACCTGGCCATGTTCCTGATGTCAGATTGTGGGAGACATTTGGCACTCCAAAAGCAGCCCGAGTTCCAAAATGTGGCATCTTGCATCTGGGAGAAATCTTGAATGTCACGGCATTTTTGCAGGCCGAAGCCGATAGGGCAGGATGGGGCAGGATGAGGGTGGTGGACATGAACAGTGGCCCTTTTCCATGGGAAACTAAACTCACCTGGCCATGTTCCTGATGTCAGATTGTGGGAGACATTTGGCACTCCAAAAGCAGCCCGAGTTCCAAAATGTGGCATCTTGCATCTGGGAGAAATCTTGAATGTCACGGCATTTTTGCAGGCCGAAGCCGATGGGGCAGGATGAGGGTGGTGGACATGAACAGTGGCCCTTTTCCATGGGAAACTAAACTCACCTGGCCATGTTCCTGGTGTCAGATTGTGGGAGACATTTGGCACTCCAAAAGCAGCCCGAGTTCCAAAATGTGGCATCTTGCATCTGGGAGAAATCTTGAATGTCACGGCATTTTTGCAGGCCGAAGCCGATAGGGCAGGAGGAGGGTGGTGGACACGAACGGTGGCCCTTTTCCATGGGAAACTAAACTCACCTGGCCATGTTCCTGATGTCAGATTGTGGGAGACATTTGGCACTCCAAAAGCAGCCCGAGTTCCAAAATGTGGCATCTTGCATGTGGGAGACATCTTGAATGTCACAGCATTTTTGCAGGCCGAAGCCGATGGGGCAGGATGAAGGTGGTGGACATGAACTGTGGCCCTTTTCCATGGGAAACTAAACTCACTTGGCCATGTTCCTGGTGTCAGATTGTGGGAGACATTTGGCACTCCAAAAGCAGCCCGAGTTCCAAAATGTGGCATCTTGCATCTGGGAGAAATCTTGAATGTCACGGCATTTTTGCAGGCCGAAGCCGATGTGGCCGGATGAGGGTGATGGACACGAACGGTGGCCCTTTTCCATGGGAAACTAAACTCACCTGGCCATGTTCCTGATGTCAGATTGTGGGAGACATTTGGCACTCCAAAAGCAGCCCGAGTTCCAAAATGTGGCATCTTGCATCTGGGAGAAATCTTGAATGTCAAGGCTTTTTTGCAGGCCGAAGCCGATAGGGCAGGATGAGGGTGGTGGACACGAACGGTGGCCCTTTTCCATGGGAAACTAAACTCACCTGGCCATGTTCCTGATGTCAGATTGTGGGAGACATTTGGCACTCCAAAAGCAGCCCGAGTTCCAAAATGTGGCATCTTGCATCTGGGAGAAATCTTGAATGTCACGGCATTTTTGCAGGCCGAAGCCGATGTGGCCGGATGAGGGTGGTGGACACGAACGGTGGCCCTTTTCCATGGGAAACTAAACTCACCTGGCCATGTTCCTGATGTCAGATTGTGGGAGACATTTGGCACTCCAAAAGCAACCCGAGTTCCAAAATGTGGCATCTTGCATCTGGGAGAAATCTTGAATGTCACGGCATTTTTGCAGGCCGAAGCCGATGTGGCCGGATGAGGGTGGTGGACACGAACGGTGGCCCTTTTCCATGGGAAACTAAACTCACCTGGCCATGTTCCTGATGTCAGATTGTGGGAGACATTTGGCACTCCAAAAGCAGCCTGAGTTCCAAAATGTGGCATCTTGCATCTGGGAGAAATCTTGAATGTCACGGCATTTTTGCAGGCCGAAGCCGATGTGGCCGGATGAGGGTGGTGGACACGAACGGTGGCCCTTTTCCATGGGAAACTAAACTCACCTGGCCATGTTCCTGATGTCAGATTGTGGGAGACATTTGGCACTCCAAAAGCAGCCCGAGTTCCAAAATGTGGCATCTTGCATCTGGGAGAAATCTTGAATATCACGGCATTTTTGCAGGCCGAAGCCGATAGGGCAGGATGGGGCAGGATGAGGGTGGTGAACATGAACAGTGGCCCTTTTCCATGGGAAACTAAACTCACCTGGCCATGTTCCTGATGTCAGATTGTGGGAGACATTTGGCACTCCAAAAGCAACCCGAGTTCCAAAATGTGGCATCTTGCATCTGGGAGAAATCTTGAATGTCACGGCATTTTTGCAGGCCGAAGCCGATGTGGCCGGATGAGGGTGGTGGACACGAACGGTGGCCCTTTTCCATGGGAAACTAAACTCACCTGGCCATGTTCCTGATGTCAGATTGTGGGAGACATTTGGCACTCCAAAAGCAGCCTGAGTTCCAAAATGTGGCATCTTGCATCTGGGAGAAATCTTGAATGTCACGGCATTTTTGCAGGCCGAAGCCGATGTGGCCGGATGAGGGTGGTGGACACGAACGGTGGCCCTTTTCCATGGGAAACTAAACTCACCTGGCTATGTTCCTGATGTCAGATTGTGGGAGACATTTGGCACTCCAAAAGCAACCCGAGTTCCAAAATGTGGCATCTTGCATCTGGGAGAAATCTTGAATATCACGGCATTTTTGCAGGCCGAAGCCGATAGGGCAGGATGGGGCAGGATGAGGGTGGTGAACACGAACGGTGGCCCTTTTCCATGGGAAACTAAACTCACCTGGCCATGTTCCTGATGTCAGATTGTGGGAGACATTTGGCACTCCAAAAGCAACCCGAGTTCCAAAATGTGGCATCTTGCATCTGGGAGAAATCTTGAATGTCACGGCATTTTTGCAGGCCGAAGCCGATGTGGCCGGATGAGGGTGGTGGACACGAACGGTGGCCCTTTTCCATGGGAAACTAAACTCACCTGGCCATGTTCCTGATGTCAGATTGTGGGAGACATTTGGCACTCCAAAAGCAGCCCGAGTTCCAAAATGTGGCATCTTGCATCTGGGAGAAATCTTGAATGTCAAGGCTTTTTTGCAGACCGAAGCCGATAGGGCAGGATGAGGGTGGTGGACACGAACGGTGGCACTTTTCCATGGGAAACTAAACTCACCTGGCCATGTTCCTGATGTCAGATTGTGGGAGACATTTGGCACTCCAAAAGCAGCCCGAGTTCCAAAATGTGGCATCTTGCATCTGGGAGAAATCTTGAATGTCACGGCATTTTTGCAGGCCGAAGCCGATGTGGCCGGATGAGGGTGGTGGACACGAACGGTGGCCCTTTTCCATGGGAAACTAAACTCACCTGGCCATGTTCCTGATGTCAGATTGTGGGAGACATTTGGCACTCCAAAAGCAGCCCGAGTTCCAAAATGTGGCATCTTGCATCTGGGAGAAATCTTGAATGTCACGGCATTTTTGCAGGCCGAAGCCGATAGGGCAGGATGGGGCAGGATGAGGGTGGTGGACATGAACAGTGGCCCTTTTCCATGGGAAACTAAACTCACCTGGCCATGTTCCTGATGTCAGATTGTGGGAGACATTTGGCACTCCAAAAGCAGCCCGAGTTCCAAAATGTGGCATCTTGCATCTGGGAGAAATCTTGAATGTCACGGCATTTTTGCAGGCCGAAGCCGAGGTGGCCGGATGAGGGTGGTGGACATGAACAGTGGCCCTTTTCCATGGGAAACTAAACTCACCTGGCCATGTTCCTGGTGTCAGATTGTGGGAGACATTTGGCACTCCAAAAGCAGCCCGAGTTCCAAAATGTGGCATCTTGCATCTGGGAGAAATCTTGAATGTCACGGCATTTTTGCAGGCCGAAGCAGATAGGGCAGGAGGAGGGTGGTGGACACGAACGGTGGCCCTTTTCCATGGGAAACTAAACTCACCTGGCCATGTTCCTGATGTCAGATTGTGGGAGACATTTGGCACTCCAAAAGCAGCCCGAGTTCCAAAATGTGGCATCTTGCATGTGGGAGACATCTTGAATGTCACAGCATTTTTGCAGGCCGAAGCCGATGGGGCAGGATGAAGGTGGTGGACATGAACTGTGGCCCTTTTCCATGGGAAACTAAACTCACCTGGCCATGTTCCTGGTGTCAGATTGTGGGAGACATTTGGCACTCCAAAAGCAGCCCGAGTTCCAAAATGTGGCATCTTGCATCTGGGAGAAATCTTGAATGTCACGGCATTTTTGCAGGCCGAAGCCGATGTGGCCGGATGAGGGTGGTGGACACGAACGGTGGCCCTTTTCCATGGGAAACTAAACTCACTTGGCCATGTTCCTGATGTCACATTGTGGGAGACATTTGGCACTCCAAAAGCAGCCCGAGTTCCAAAATGTGGCATCTTGCATCTGGGAGAAATCTTGAATGTCACGGCATTTTTGCAGGCCGAAGCCGATGTGGCCGGATGAGGGTGGTGGACATGAACGGTGGCCCTTTTCCATGGGAAACTAAACTCACCTGGCCATGTTCCTGATGTCAGATTGTGGGAGACATTTGGCACTCCAAAAGCAGCCCGAGTTCCAAAATGTGGCATCTTGCATCTGGGAGAAATCTTGAATATCACGGCATTTTTGCAGGCCGAAGCCGATAGGGCAGGATGGGGCAGGATGAGGGTGGTGAACATGAACAGTGGCCCTTTTCCATGGGAAACTAAACTCACCTGGCCATGTTCCTGATGTCAGATTGTGGGAGACATTTGGCACTCCAAAAGCAGCCCGAGTTCCAAAATGTGGCATCTTGCATCTGGGAGAAATCTTGAATGTCACGGCATTTTTGCAGGCCGAAGCCGATGGGGCAGGATGAAGGTGGTGAACATGAACAGTGGCCCTTTTCCATGGGAAACTAAACTCACCTGGCCATGTTCCTGGTGTCAGATTGTGGGAGACATTTGGCACTCCAAAAGCAGCCCGAGTTCCAAAATGTGGCATCTTGCATGTGGGAGAAATCTTGAATGTCAAGGCATTTTTGCAGGCCGAAGCCGATAGGGCAGGATGGGGCAGGATGAGGGTGGTGAACATGAACAGTGGCCCTTTTCCATGGGAAACTAAACTCACCTGGCCATGTTCCTGATGTCAGATTGTGGGAGACATTTGGCACTCCAAAAGCAGCCCGAGTTCCAAAATGTGGCATCTTGCATGTGGGAGAAATCTTGAATGTCACGGCATTTTTCCAGGGAGAAGACGATAGGGCAGGATGGGGCAGGATGAGGGTGGTGGACACGAACTGTGGCCCTTTTCCATGGGAAACTAAACTCACCTGGCCATGTTCCTGATGTCAGATTGTGGGAGACATTTGGCACTCCAAAATCAGCCCGAGTTCCAAAATGTGGCATCTTGCATGTGGGAGACATCTTGAATGTCACAGCATTTTTGCAGGCCGAAGCCGATGGGGCAGGATGAAGGTGGTGGACATGAACTCTGGCCCTTTTCCATGGGAAACTAAACTCACCTGGCCATGTTCCTGGTGTCAGATTGTGGGAGACATTTGGCACTCCAAAAGCAGCCCGAGTTCCAAAATGTGGCATCTTGCATCTGGGAGAAATCTTGAATGTCACGGCATTTTTGCAGGCCGAAGCCGATGTGGCCGGATGAGGGTGGTGGACACGAACGGTGGCCCTTTTCCATGGGAAACTAAACTCACTTGGCCATGTTCCTGATGTCACATTGTGGGAGACATTTGGCACTCCAAAAGCAGCCCGAGTTCCAAAATGTGGCATCTTGCATCTGGGAGAAATCTTGAATGTCACGGCATTTTTGCAGGCCGAAGCCGATGTGGCCGGATGAGGGTGGTGGACATGAACGGTGGCCCTTTTCCATGGGAAACTAAACTCACCTGGCCATGTTCCTGATGTCAGATTGTGGGAGACATTTGGCACTCCAAAAGCAGCCCGAGTTCCAAAATGTGGCATCTTGCATCTGGGAGAAATCTTGAATATCACGGCATTTTTGCAGGCCGAAGCCGATAGGGCAGGATGGGGCAGGATGAGGGTGGTGAACATGAACAGTGGCCCTTTTCCATGGGAAACTAAACTCACCTGGCCATGTTCCTGATGTCAGATTGTGGGAGACATTTGGCACTCCAAAAGCAGCCCGAGTTCCAAAATGTGGCATCTTGCATCTGGGAGAAATCTTGAATGTCACGGCATTTTTGCAGGCCGAAGCCGATGGGGCAGGATGAAAGGTGGTGAACATGAACAGTGGCCCTTTTCCATGGGAAACTAAACTCACCTGGCCATGTTCCTGGTGTCAGATTGTGGGAGACATTTGGCACTCCAAAAGCAGCCCGAGTTCCAAAATGTGGCATCTTGCATGTGGGAGAAATCTTGAATGTCAAGGCATTTTTGCAGGCCGAAGCCGATAGGGCAGGATGGGGCAGGATGAGGGTGGTGAACATGAACAGTGGCCCTTTTCCATGGGAAACTAAACTCACCTGGCCATGTTCCTGATGTCAGATTGTGGGAGACATTTGGCACTCCAAAAGCAGCCCGAGTTCCAAAATGTGGCATCTTGCATGTGGGAGAAATCTTGAATGTCACGGCATTTTTCCAGGGAGAAGACGATAGGGCAGGATGGGGCAGGATGAGGGTGGTGAACATGAACAGTGGCCCTTTTCCATGGGAAACTAAACTCACCTGGCCATGTTCCTGATGTCAGATTGTGGGAGACATTTGGCACTCCAAAAGCAGCCCGAGTTCCAAAATGTGGCATCTTGCATCTGGGAGAAATCTTGAATGCCACGGCATTTTTGCAGGTTGAAGCCGAGGTGGCCGGATGAGGGTGGTGGACACGAACGGTGGCCCTTTTCCATGGGAAACTAAACTCACCTGGCCATGTTCCTGGTGTCAGATTGTGGGAGACATTTGGCACTCCAAAAGCAGCCCGAGTTCCAAAATGTGGCATCTTGCATCTGGGAGAAATCTTGAATATCACGGCATTTTTGCAGGCCGAAGCCGATAGGGCAGGATGGGGCAGGATGAGGGTGGTGAACATGAACAGTGGCCCTTTTCCATGGGAAACTAAACTCACCTGGCCATGTTCCTGATGTCAGATTGTGGGAGACATTTGGCACTCCAAAAGCAACCCGAGTTCCAAAATGTGGCATCTTGCATCTGGGAGAAATCTTGAATGTCACGGCATTTTTGCAGGCCGAAGCCGATGTGGCCGGATGAGGGTGGTGGACACGAACGGTGGCCCTTTTCCATGGGAAACTAAACTCACCTGGCCATGTTCCTGATGTCAGATTGTGGGAGACATTTGGCACTCCAAAAGCAGCCCGAGTTCCAAAATGTGGCATCTTGCATCTGGGAGAAATCTTGAATATCACGGCATTTTTGCAGGCCGAAGCCGATAGGGCAGGATGGGGCAGGATGAGGGTGGTGAACACGAACGGTGGCCCTTTTCCATGGGAAACTAAACTCACCTGGCCATGTTCCTGATGTCAGATTGTGGGAGACATTTGGCACTCCAAAAGCAACCCGAGTTCCAAAATGTGGCATCTTGCATCTGGGAGAAATCTTGAATGTCACGGCATTTTTGCAGGCCGAAGCCGATGTGGCCGGATGAGGGTGGTGGACACGAACGGTGGCCCTTTTCCATGGGAAACTAAACTCACCTGGCCATGTTCCTGATGTCAGATTGTGGGAGACATTTGGCACTCCAAAAGCAGCCCGAGTTCCAAAATGTGGCATCTTGCATCTGGGAGAAATCTTGAATGTCAAGGCTTTTTTGCAGGCCGAAGCCGATAGGGCAGGATGAGGGTGGTGGACACGAACGGTGGCCCTTTTTCCATGGGAAACTAAACTCACCTGGCCATGTTCCTGATGTCAGATTGTGGGAGACATTTGGCACTCCAAAAGCAGCCCGAGTTCCAAAATGTGGCATCTTGCATCTGGGAGAAATCTTGAATGTCACGGCATTTTTGCAGGCCGAAGCCGATGTGGCCGGATGAGGGTGGTGGACACGAACGGTGGCCCTTTTCCATGGGAAACTAAACTCACCTGGCCATGTTCCTGATGTCAGATTGTGGGAGACATTTGGCACTCCAAAAGCAGCCCGAGTTCCAAAATGTGGCATCTTGCATCTGGGAGAAATCTTGAATGTCACGGCATTTTTGCAGGCCGAAGCCGATAGGGCAGGATGGGGCAGGATGAGGGTGGTGGACATGAACAGTGGCCCCTTTTCCATGGGAAACTAAACTCACCTGGCCATGTTCCTGATGTCAGATTGTGGGAGACATTTGGCACTCCAAAAGCAGCCCGAGTTCCAAAATGTGGCATCTTGCATCTGGGAGAAATCTTGAATGTCACGGCATTTTTGCAGGCCGAAGCCGATGGGGCAGGATGAGGGTGGTGGACATGAACAGTGGCCCTTTTCCATGGGAAACTAAACTCACCTGGCCATGTTCCTGGTGTCAGATTGTGGGAGACATTTGGCACTCCAAAAGCAGCCCGAGTTCCAAAATGTGGCATCTTGCATCTGGGAGAAATCTTGAATGTCACGGCATTTTTGCAGGCCGAAGCAGATAGGGCAGGAGGAGGGTGGTGGACACGAACGGTGGCCCTTTTCCATGGGAAACTAAACTCACCTGGCCATGTTCCTGATGTCAGATTGTGGGAGACATTTGGCACTCCAAAAGCAGCCCGAGTTCCAAAATGTGGCATCTTGCATGTGGGAGAAATCTTGAATGTCACGGCATTTTTCCAGGGAGAAGACGATAGGGCAGGATGGGGCAGGATGAGGGTGGTGAACATGAACAGTGGCCCTTTTCCATGGGAAACTAAACTCACCTGGCCATGTTCCTGATGTCAGATTGTGGGAGACATTTGGCACTCCAAAAGCAGCCCGAGTTCCAAAATGTGGCATCTTGCATCTGGGAGAAATCTTGAATGCCACGGCATTTTTTGCAGGTTGAAGCCGAGGTGGCCGGATGAGGGTGGTGGACACGAACGGTGGCCCTTTTCCATGGGAAACTAAACTCACCTGGCCATGTTCCTGGTGTCAGATTGTGGGAGACATTTGGCACTCCAAAAGCAGCCCGAGTTCCAAAATGTGGCATCTTGCATCTGGGAGAAATCTTGAATATCACGGCATTTTTTGCAGGCCGAAGCCGATAGGGCAGGATGGGGCAGGATGAGGGTGGTGAACATGAACAGTGGCCCTTTTCCATGGGAAACTAAACTCACCTGGCCATGTTCCTGATGTCAGATTGTGGGAGACATTTGGCACTCCAAAAGCAACCCGAGTTCCAAAATGTGGCATCTTGCATCTGGGGAGAAATCTTGAATGTCACGGCATTTTTGCAGGCCGAAGCCGATGTGGCCGGATGAGGGTGGTGGACACGAACGGTGGCCCTTTTCCATGGGAAACTAAACTCACCTGGCCATGTTCCTGATGTCAGATTGTGGGAGACATTTGGCACTCCAAAAGCAGCCTGAGTTCCAAAATGTGGCATCTTGCATCTGGGAGAAATCTTGAATGTCACGGCATTTTTGCAGGCCGAAGCCGATGTGGCCGGATGAGGGTGGTGGACACGAACGGTGGCCCTTTTCCATGGGAAACTAAACTCACCTGGCTATGTTCCTGATGTCAGATTGTGGGAGACATTTGGCACTCCAAAAGCAGCCCGAGTTCCAAAATGTGGCATCTTGCATCTGGGAGAAATCTTGAATATCACGGCATTTTTGCAGGCCGAAGCCGATAGGGCAGGATGGGGCAGGATGAGGGTGGGTGAACACGAACGGTGGCCCTTTTCCATGGGAAACTAAACTCACCTGGCCATGTTCCTGATGTCAGATTGTGGGAGACATTTGGCACTCCAAAAGCAACCCGAGTTCCAAAATGTGGCATCTTGCATGTGGGAGACATCTTGAATGTCACGGCATTTTTGCAGGCCGAAGCCGATAGGGCAGGATGGGGCAGGATGAGGGTGGTGGACATGAACAGTGGCCCTTTTCCATGGGAAACTAAACTCACCTGGCCATGTTCCTGGTGTCAGATTGTGGGAGACATTTGGCACTCCAAAAGCAGCCCGAGTTCCAAAATGTGGCATCTTGCATCTGGGAGAAATCTTGAATGTCACGGCATTTTTGCAGGCCGAAGCAGATAGGGCAGGAGGAGGGTGGTGGACACGAACGGTGGCCCTTTTCCATGGGAAACTAAACTCTCCTGGCCATGTTCCTGATGTCAGATTGTGGGAGACATTTGGCACTCCAAAAGCAGCCCGAGTTCCAAAATGTGGCATCTTGCATGTGGGAGACATCTTGAATGTCACAGCATTTTTGCAGGCCGAAGCCGATGGGGCAGGATGAAGGTGGTGGACATGAACTGTGGCCCTTTTCCATGGGAAACTAAACTCACCTGGCCATGTTCCTGGTGTCAGATTGTGGGAGACATTTGGCACTCCAAAAGCAGCCCGAGTTCCAAAATGTGGCATCTTGCATCTGGGAGAAATCTTGAATGTCACGGCATTTTTGCAGGCCGAAGCCGATGTGGCCGGATGAGGGTGGTGGACACGAACGGTGGCCCTTTTCCATGGGAAACTAAACTCACTTGGCCATGTTCCTGACGTCACATTGTGGGAGACATTTGGCACTCCAAAAGCAGCCCGAGTTCCAAAATGTGGCATCTTGCATCTGGGAGAAATCTTGAATGTCACGGCATTTTTGCAGGCCGAAGCCGATGTGGCCGGATGAGGGTGGTGGACATGAACGGTGGCCCTTTTCCATGGGAAACTAAACTCACCTGGCCATGTTCCTGATGTCAGATTGTGGGAGACATTTGGCACTCCAAAAGCAGCCCGAGTTCCAAAATGTGGCATCTTGCATCTGGGAGAAATCTTGAATATCATGGCATTTTTGCAGGCCGAAGCCGATAGGGAAAGATGGGGCAGGATGAGGGTGGTGAACATGAACAGTGGCCCTTTTCCATGGGAAACTAAACTCACCTGGCCATGTTCCTGATGTCAGATTGTGGGAGACATTTGGCACTCCAAAAGCAGCCCGAGTTCCAAAATGTGGCATCTTGCATGTGGGAGAAATCTTGAATGTCACGGCATTTTTGCAGGCCGAAGCCGATGGGGCAGGATGAAGGTGGTGAACATGAACAGTGGCCCTTTTCCATGGGAAACTAAACTCACCTGGCCATGTTCCTGGTGTCAGATTGTGGGAGACATTTGGCACTCCAAAAGCAGCCCGAGTTCCAAAATGTGGCATCTTGCATGTGGGAGAAATCTTGAATGTCAAGGCATTTTTGCAGGCCGAAGCCGATAGGGCAGGATGGGGCAGGATGAGGGTGGTGAACATGAACAGTGGCCCTTTTCCATGGGAAACTAAACTCACCTGGCCATGTTCCTGATGTCAGATTGTGGGAGACATTTGGCACTCCAAAAGCAGCCCGAGTTCCAAAATGTGGCATCTTGCATGTGGGAGACATCTTGAATGTCACGGCATTTTTGCAGGCCGAAGCCGATAGGGCAGGATGGGGCAGGATGAGGGTGGTGGACATGAACAGTGGCCCTTTTCCATGGAAAACTAAACTCACCTGGCCATGTTCCTGGTGTCAGATTGTGGGAGACATTTGGCACTCCAAAAGCAGCCCGAGTTCCAAAATGTGGCATCTTGCATCTGGGAGAAATCTTGAATGTCACGGCATTTTTGCAGGCCGAAGCAGATAGGGCAGGAGGAGGGTGGTGGACACGAACGGTGGCCCTTTTCCATGGGAAACTAAACTCTCCTGGCCATGTTCCTGATGTCAGATTGTGGGAGACATTTGGCACTCCAAAAGCAGCCCGAGTTCCAAAATGTGGCATCTTGCATGTGGGAGACATCTTGAATGTCACAGCATTTTTGCAGGCCGAAGCCGATGGGGCAGGATGAAGGTGGTGGACATGAACTGTGGCCCTTTTCCATGGGAAACTAAACTCACCTGGCCATGTTCCTGGTGTCAGATTGTGGGAGACATTTGGCACTCCAAAAGCAGCCCGAGTTCCAAAATGTGGCATCTTGCATCTGGGAGAAATCTTGAATGTCACGGCATTTTTGCAGGCCGAAGCCGATGTGGCCGGATGAGGGTGGTGGACACGAACGGTGGCCCTTTTCCATGGGAAACTAAACTCACTTGGCCATGTTCCTGACGTCACATTGTGGGAGACATTTGGCACTCCAAAAGCAGCCCGAGTTCCAAAATGTGGCATCTTGCATCTGGGAGAAATCTTGAATGTCACGGCATTTTTGCAGGCCGAAGCCGATGTGGCCGGATGAGGGTGGTGGACATGAACGGTGGCCCTTTTCCATGGGAAACTAAACTCACCTGGCCATGTTCCTGATGTCAGATTGTGGGAGACATTTGGCACTCCAAAAGCAGCCCGAGTTCCAAAATGTGGCATCTTGCATCTGGGAGAAATCTTGAATATCATGGCATTTTTGCAGGCCGAAGCCGATAGGGAAAGATGGGGCAGGATGAGGGTGGTGAACATGAACAGTGGCCCTTTTCCATGGGAAACTAAACTCACCTGGCCATGTTCCTGATGTCAGATTGTGGGAGACATTTGGCACTCCAAAAGCAGCCCGAGTTCCAAATGTGGCATCTTGCATGTGGGAGAAATCTTGAATGTCACGGCATTTTTGCAGGCCGAAGCCGATGGGGCAGGATGAAGGTGGTGAACATGAACAGTGGCCCTTTTCCATGGGAAACTAAACTCACCTGGCCATGTTCCTGGTGTCAGATTGTGGGAGACATTTGGCACTCCAAAAGCAGCCCGAGTTCCAAAATGTGGCATCTTGCATGTGGGAGAAATCTTGAATGTCAAGGCATTTTTGCAGGCCGAAGCCGATAGGGCAGGATGGGGCAGGATGAGGGTGTGAACATGAACAGTGGCCCTTTTCCATGGGAAACTAAACTCACCTGGCCATGTTCCTGATGTCAGATTGTGGGAGACATTTGGCACTCCAAAAGCAGCCCGAGTTCCAAAATGTGGCATCTTGCATGTGGGAGAAATCTTGAATGTCACGGCATTTTTCCAGGGAGAAGACGATAGGGCAGGATGGGGCAGGATGAGGGTGGTGAACATGAACAGTGGCCCTTTTCCATGGGAAACTAAACTCACCTGGCCATGTTCCTGATGTCAGATTGTGGGAGACATTTGGCACTCCAAAAGCAGCCCGAGTTCCAAAATGTGGCATCTTGCATGTGGGAGACATCTTGAATGTCACAGCATTTTTGCAGGCCGAAGCCGATGGGGCAGGATGAAGGTGGTGGACATGAACTGTGGCCCTTTTCCATGGGAAACTAAACTCACCTGGCCATGTTCCTGGTGTCAGATTGTGGGAGACATTTGGCACTCCAAAAGCAGCCCGAGTTCCAAAATGTGGCATCTTGCATCTGGGAGAAATCTTGAATGTCACGGCATTTTTTGCAGGCCGAAGCCGATGTGGCCGGATGAGGGTGGTGGACACGAACGGTGGCCCTTTTCCATGGGAAACTAAACTCACCTGGCTATGTTCCTGATGTCAGATTGTGGGAGACATTTGGCACTCCAAAAGCAGCCCGAGTTCCAAAATGTGGCATCTTGCATCTGGGAGAAATCTTGAATATCACGGCATTTTTGCAGGCCAAAGCCGATAGGGCAGGATGGGGCAGGATGAGGGTGGTGAACACGAACGGTGGCCCTTTTCCATGGGAAACTAAACTCACCTGGCCATGTTCCTGATGTCAGATTGTGGGAGACATTTGGCACTCCAAAAGCAACCCGAGTTCCAAAATGTGGCATCTTGCATCTGGGAGAAATCTTGAATGTCACGGCATTTTTGCAGGCCGAAGCCGAGGTGGCCGGATGAGGGTGGTGGACACGAACGGTGGCCCTTTTCCATGGGAAACTAAACTCACCTGGCCATGTTCCTTATGTCAGATTGTGGGAGACATTTGGCACTCCAAAAGCAGCCTGAGTTCCAAAATGTGGCATCTTGCATCTGGGAGAAATCTTGAATGTCAAGGCTTTTTTGCAGGCCGAAGCCGATAGGGCAGGATGAGGGTGGTGGACACGAACGGTGGCCCTTTTCCATGGGAAACTAAACTCACCTGGCCATGTTCCTGATGTCAGATTGTGGGAGACATTTGGCACTCCAAAAGCAGCCCGAGTTCCAAAATGTGGCATCTTGCATCTGGGAGAAATCTTGAATGTCACGGCATTTTTGCAGGCCGAAGCCGATGTGGCCGGATGAGGGTGGTGGACACGAACGGTGGCCCTTTTCCATGGGAAACTAAACTCACCTGGCCATGTTCCTGATGTCAGATTGTGGGAGACATTTGGCACTCCAAAAGCAGCCCGAGTTCCAAAATGTGGCATCTTGCATCTGGGAGAAATCTTGAATGTCACGGCATTTTTGCAGGCCGAAGCCGATAGGGCAGGATGGGGCAGGATGAGGGTGGTGGACATGAACAGTGGCCCTTTTCCATGGGAAACTAAACTCACCTGGCCATGTTCCTGATGTCAGATTGTGGGAGACATTTGGCACTCCAAAAGCAGCCCGAGTTCCAAAATGTGGCATCTTGCATCTGGGAGAAATCTTGAATGTCACGGCATTTTTGCAGGCCGAAGCCGATGTGGCAGGATGAGGGTGGTGGACATGAACAGTGGCCCTTTTCCATGGGAAACTAAACTCACCTGGCCATGTTCCTGGTGTCAGATTGTGGGAGACATTTGGCACTCCAAAAGCAGCCCGAGTTCCAAAATGTGGCATCTTGCATCTGGGAGAAATCTTGAATGTCACGGCATTTTTGCAGGCCGAAGCAGATAGGGCAGGAGGAGGGTGGTGGACACGAACGGTGGCCCTTTTCCATGGGAAACTAAACTCACCTGGCCATGTTCCTGATGTCAGATTGTGGGAGACATTTGGCACTCCAAAAGCAGCCCGAGTTCCAAAATGTGGCATCTTGCATCTGGGAGAAATCTTGAATGTCACGGCATTTTTGCAGGCCGAAGCCGATAGGGCAGGATGGGGCAGGATGAGGGTGGTGGACATGAACAGTGGCCCTTTTCCATGGGAAACTAAACTCACCTGGCCATGTTCCTGATGTCAGATTGTGGGAGACATTTGGCACTCCAAAAGCAGCCCGAGTTCCAAAATGTGGCATCTTGCATCTGGGAGAAATCTTGAATGTCACGGCATTTTTGCAGGCCGAAGCCGATTGTGGCAGGATGAGGGTGGTGGACATGAACAGTGGCCCTTTTCCATGGGAAACTAAACTCACCTGGCCATGTTTCTGGTGTCAGATTGTGGGAGACATTTGGCACTCCAAAAGCAGCCCGAGTTCCAAAATGTGGCATCTTGCATCTGGGAGAAATCTTGAATGTCACGGCATTTTTGCAGGCCGAAGCAGATAGGGCAGGAGGAGGGTGGTGGACACGAACGGTGGCCCTTTTCCATGGGAAACTAAACTCACCTGGCCATGTTCCTGATGTCAGATTGTGGGAGACATTTGGCACTCCAAAAGCAGCCCGAGTTCCAAAATGTGGCATCTTGCATCTGGGAGAAATCTTGAATGTCACGGCATTTTTCCAGGGAGAAGACGATAGGGCAGGATGGGGCAGGATGAGGGTGGTGAACATGAACAGTGGCCCTTTTCCATGGGAAACTAAACTCACCCTGGCCATGTTCCTGATGTCAGATTGTGGGAGACATTTGGCACTCCAAAAGCAGCCCGAGTTCCAAAATGTGGCATCTTGCATCTGGGAGAAATCTTGAATGCCACGGCATTTTTGCAGGTTGAAGCCGAGGTGGCCGGATGAGGGTGGTGGACACGAACGGTGGCCCTTTTCCATGGGAAACTAAACTCACCTGGCCATGTTCCTGGTGTCAGATTGTGGGAGACATTTGGCACTCCAAAAGCAGCCCGAGTTCCAAAATGTGGCATCTTGCATCTGGGAGAAATCTTGAATATCACGGCATTTTTGCAGGCCGAAGCCGATAGGGCAGGATGGGGCAGGATGAGGGTGGTGAACACGAACGGTGGCCCTTTTCCATGGGAAACTAAACTCACCTGGCCATGTTCCTGATGTCAGATTGTGGGAGACATTTGGCACTCCAAAAGCAACCCGAGTTCCAAAATGTGGCATCTTGCATCTGGGAGAAATCTTGAATGTCACGGCATTTTTTGCAGGCCGAAGCCGATGTGGCCGGATGAGGGTGGTGGACACGAACGGTGGCCCTTTTCCATGGGAAACTAAACTCACCTGGCCATGTTCCTGATGTCAGATTGTGGGAGACATTTGGCACTCCAAAAGCAGCCCGAGTTCCAAAATGTGGCATCTTGCATCTGGGAGAAATCTTGAATGTCAAGGCTTTTTTGCAGGCCGAAGCCGAGGTGGCCGGATGAGGGTGGTGGACACGAACGGTGGCCCTTTTCCATGGGAAACTAAACTCACCTGGCCATGTTCCTGATGTCAGATTGTGGGAGACATTTGGCACTCCAAAAGCAGCCCGAGTTCCAAAATGTGGCATCTTGCATCTGGGAGAAATCTTGAATGTCACGGCATTTTTGCAGGCCGAAGCCGATGTGGCCGGATGAGGGTGGTGGACACGAACGGTGGCCCTTTTCCATGGGAAACTAAACTCACCTGGCCATGTTCCTGATGTCAGATTGTGGGAGACATTTGGCACTCCAAAAGCAGCCCGAGTTCCAAAATGTGGCATCTTGCATCTGGGAGAAATCTTGAATGTCACGGCATTTTTGCAGGCCGAAGCCGATAGGGCAGGATGGGGCAGGATGAGGGTGGTGGACATGAACAGTGGCCCTTTTCCATGGGAAACTAAACTCACCTGGCCATGTTCCTGGTGTCAGATTGTGGGAGACATTTGGCACTCCAAAAGCAGCCCGAGTTCCAAAATGTGGCATCTTGCATCTGGGAGAAATCTTGAATGTCACGGCATTTTTGCAGGCCGAAGCAGATAGGGCAGGAGGAGGGTGGTGGACACGAACGGTGGCCCTTTTCCATGGGAAACTAAACTCACCTGGCCATGTTCCTGATGTCAGATTGTGGGAGACATTTGGCACTCCAAAAGCAGCCCGAGTTCCAAAATGTGGCATCTTGCATGTGGGAGACATCTTGAATGTCACAGCATTTTTGCAGGCCGAAGCCGATGGGGCAGGATGAAGGTGGTGGACATGAA
>NW_026960735.1:0-5000 GCF_021018805.1 Prinia subflava | reverse complement strand
GCCATGTTCCTGGTGTCAGATTGTGGGAGACATTTGGCACTCCAAAAGCAGCCCGAGTTCCAAAATGTGGCATCTTGCATCTGGGAGAAATCTTGAATATCACGGCATTTTTGCAGGCCGAAGCCGAGGTGGCCGGATGAGGGTGGTGGACACGAACGGCGGCCCTTTTCCATGGGAAACTAAACTCACCTGGCCATGTTCCTGGTGTCAGATTGTGGGAGACATTTGGCACTCCAAAAGCAGCCCGAGTTCCAAAATGTGGCATCTTGCATCTGGGAGAAATCTTGAATATCACGGCATTTTTGCAGGCCGAAGCCGAGGTGGCCGGATGAGGGTGGTGGACACGAACGGCGGCCCTTTTCCATGGGAAACTAAACTCACCTGGCCATGTTCCTGGTGTCAGATTGTGGGAGACATTTGGCACTCCAAAAGCAGCCCGAGTTCCAAAATGTGGCATCTTGCATCTGGGAGAAATCTTGAATATCACGGCATTTTTGCAGGCCGAAGCCGAGGTGGCCGGATGAGGGTGGTGGACACGAACGGCGGCCCTTTTCCATGGGAAACTAAACTCACCTGGCCATGTTCCTGGTGTCAGATTGTGGGAGACATTTGGCACTCCAAAAGCAGCCCGAGTTCCAAAATGTGGCATCTTGCATCTGGGAGAAATCTTGAATATCACGGCATTTTTGCAGGCCGAAGCCGAGGTGGCCGGATGAGGGTGGTGGACACGAACGGCGGCCCTTTTCCATGGGAAACTAAACTCACCTGGCCATGTTCCTGGTGTCAGATTGTGGGAGACATTTGGCACTCCAAAAGCAGCCCGAGTTCCAAAATGTGGCATCTTGCATCTGGGAGAAATCTTGAATATCACGGCATTTTTGCAGGCCGAAGCCGAGGTGGCCGGATGAGGGTGGTGGACACGAACGGTGGCCCTTTTCCATGGGAAACTAAACTCACCTGGCCATGTTCCTGGTGTCAGATTGTGGGAGACATTTGGCACTCCAAAAGCAGCCCGAGTTCCAAAATGTGGCATCTTGCATGTGGGAGAAATCTTGAATCTCACGGCATTTTTGCAGGCCGAAGCCGAGGTGGCCGGATGAGGGTGGTGGACACGAACGGTGGCCCTTTTCCATGGGAAACTAAACTCACCTGGCCATGTTCCTGGTGTCAGATTGTGGGAGACATTTGGCACTCCAAAAGCAGCCCGAGTTCCAAAATGTGGCATCTTGCATCTGGGAGAAATCTTGAATCTCACGGCATTTTTGCAGGCCGAAGCCGAGGTGGCCGGATGAGGGTGGTGGACACGAACGGTGGCCCTTTTCCATGGGAAACTAAACTCACCTGGCCATGTTCCTGGTGTCAGATTGTGGGAGACATTTGGCACTCCAAAAGCAGCCCGAGTTCCAAAATGTGGCATCTTGCATCTGGGAGAAATCTTGAATATCACGGCATTTTTGCAGGCCGAAGCCGAGGTGGCCGGATGAGGGTGGTGGACACGAACGGTGGCCCTTTTCCATGGGAAACTAAACTCACCTGGCCATGTTCCTGGTGTCAGATTGTGGGAGACATTTGGCACTCCAAAAGCAGCCCGAGTTCCAAAATGTGGCATCTTGCATCTGGGAGAAATCTTGAATATCACGGCATTTTTGCAGGCCGAAGCCGAGGTGGCCGGATGAGGGTGGTGGACACGAACGGTGGCCCTTTTCCATGGGAAACTAAACTCACCTGGCCATGTTCCTGGTGTCAGATTGTGGGAGACATTTGGCACTCCAAAAGCAGCCCGAGTTCCAAAATGTGGCATCTTGCATCTGGGAGAAATCTTGAATATCACGGCATTTTTGCAGGCCGAAGCCGAGGTGGCCGGATGAGGGTGGTGGACACGAACGGCGGCCCTTTTCCATGGGAAACTAAACTCACCTGGCCATGTTCCTGGTGTCAGATTGTGGGAGACATTTGGCACTCCAAAAGCAGCCCGAGTTCCAAAATGTGGCATCTTGCATCTGGGAGAAATCTTGAATATCACGGCATTTTTGCAGGCCGAAGCCGAGGTGGCCGGATGAGGGTGGTGGACACGAACGGTGGCCCTTTTCCATGGGAAACTAAACTCACCTGGCCATGTTCCTGATGTCAGATTGTGGGAGACATTTGGCACTCCAAAAGCAGCCCGAGTTCCAAAATGTGGCATCTTGCATCTGGGAGAAATCTTGAATATCACGGCATTTTTGCAGGCCGAAGCCGAGGTGGCCGGATGAGGGTGGTGGACACGAACGGTGGCCCTTTTCCATGGGAAACTAAACTCACCTGGCCATGTTCCTGGTGTCAGATTGTGGGAGACATTTGGCACTCCAAAAGCAGCCCGAGTTCCAAAATGTGGCATCTTGCATCTGGGAGAAATCTTGAATATCACGGCATTTTTGCAGGCCGAAGCCGAGGTGGCCGGATGAGGGTGGTGGACACGAACGGTGGCCCTTTTCCATGGGAAACTAAACTCACCTGGCCATGTTCATGGTGTCAGATTGTGGGAGACATTTGGCACTCCAAAAGCAGCCCGAGTTCCAAAATGTGGCATCTTGCATCTGGGAGAAATCTTGAATATCACGGCATTTTTGCAGGCCGAAGCCGAGGTGGCCGGATGAGGGTGGTGGACACGAACGGTGGCCCTTTTCCATGGGAAACTAAACTCACCTGGCCATGTTCCTGATGTCAGATTGTGGGAGACATTTGGCACTCCAAAAGCAGCCCGAGTTCCAAAATGTGGCATCTTGCATCTGGGAGAAATCTTGAATATCACGGCATTTTTGCAGGCCGAAGCCGAGGTGGCCGGATGAGGGTGGTGGACACGAACGGTGGCCCTTTTCCATGGGAAACTAAACTCACCTGGCCATGTTCCTGGTGTCAGATTGTGGGAGACATTTGGCACTCCAAAAGCAGCCCGAGTTCCAAAATGTGGCATCTTGCATCTGGGAGAAATCTTGAATATCACGGCATTTTTGCAGGCCGAAGCCGAGGTGGCCGGATGAGGGTGGTGGACACGAACGGTGGCCCTTTTCCATGGGAAACTAAACTCACCTGGCCATGTTCATGGTGTCAGATTGTGGGAGACATTTGGCACTCCAAAAGCAGCCCGAGTTCCAAAATGTGGCATCTTGCATCTGGGAGAAATCTTGAATCTCACGGCATTTTTGCAGGCCGAAGCCGAGGTGGCCGGATGAGGGTGGTGGACACGAACGGTGGCCCTTTTCCATGGGAAACTAAACTCACCTGGCCATGTTCCTGGTGTCAGATTGTGGGAGACATTTGGAACTCCAAAAGCAGCCCGAGTTCCAAAATGTGGCATCTTGCATCTGGGAGAAATCTTGAATATCACGGCATTTTTGCAGGCCGAAGCCGAGGTGGCCGGATGAGGGTGGTGGACACGAACGGTGGCCCTTTTCCATGGGAAATTAAACTCACCTGGCCATGTTCCTGGTGTCAGATTGTGGGAGACATGTGGCACTCCAAAAGCAGCCCGAGTTCCAAAATGTGGCATCTTGCATCTGGGAGAAATCTTGAATATCACGGCATTTTTGCAGGCCGAAGCCGAGGTGGCCGGATGAGGGTGGTGGACACGAACGGTGGCCCTTTTCCATGGGAAACTAAACTCACCTGGCCATGTTCCTGGTGTCAGATTGTGGGAGACATTTGGCACTCCAAAAGCAGCCCGAGTTCCAAAATGTGGCATCTTGCATCTGGGAGAAATCTTGAATATCACGGCATTTTTGCAGGCCGAAGCCGAGGTGGCCGGATGAGGGTGGTGGACACGAACGGTGGCCCTTTTCCATGGGAAACTAAACTCACCTGGCCATGTTCCTGGTGTCAGATTGTGGGAGACATTTGGCACTCCAAAAGCAGCCCGAGTTCCAAAATGTGGCATCTTGCATCTGGGAGAAATCTTGAATATCACGGCATTTTTGCAGGCCGAAGCCGAGGTGGCCGGATGAGGGTGGTGGACACGAACGGTGGCCCTTTTCCATGGGAAACTAAACTCACCTGGCCATGTTCCTGGTGTCAGATTGTGGGAGACATTTGGCACTCCAAAAGCAGCCCGAGTTCCAAAATGTGGCATCTTGCATCTGGGAGAAATCTTGAATATCACGGCATTTTTGCAGGCCGAAGCCGAGGTGGCCGGATGAGGGTGGTGGACACGAACGGTGGCCCTTTTCCATGGGAAACTAAACTCACCTGGCCATGTTCCTGGTGTCAGATTGTGGGAGACATTTGGCACTCCAAAAGCAGCCCGAGTTCCAAAATGTGGCATCTTGCATCTGGGAGAAATCTTGAATATCACGGCATTTTTGCAGGCCGAAGCCGAGGTGGCCGGATGAGGGTGGTGGACACGAACGGTGGCCCTTTTCCATGGGAAACTAAACTCACCTGGCCATGTTCCTGGTGTCAGATTGTGGGAGACATTTGGCACTCCAAAAGCAGCCCGAGTTCCAAAATGTGGCATCTTGCATCTGGGAGAAATCTTGAATATCACGGCATTTTTGCAGGCCGAAGCCGAGGTGGCCGGATGAGGGTGGTGGACACGAACGGCGGCCCTTTTCCATGGGAAACTAAACTCACCTGGCCATGTTCCTGGTGTCAGATTGTGGGAGACATTTGGCACTCCAAAAGCAGCCCGAGTTCCAAAATGTGGCATCTTGCATCTGGGAGAAATCTTGAATATCACGGCATTTTTGCAGGCCGAAGCCGAGGTGGCCGGATGAGGGTGGTGGACACGAACGGCGGCCCTTTTCCATGGGAAACTAAACTCACCTGGCCATGTTCCTGGTGTCAGATTGTGGGAGACATTTGGCACTCCAAAAGCAGCCCGAGTTCCAAAATGTGGCATCTTGCATCTGGGAGAAATCTTGAATATCACGGCATTTTTGCAGGCCGAAGCCGAGGTGGCCGGATGAGGGTGGTGGACACGAACGGCGGCCCTTTTCCATGGGAAACTAAACTCACCTGGCCATGTT
>NW_026960734.1:0-51030 GCF_021018805.1 Prinia subflava | reverse complement strand
GAATACACCAACTGGTACAAAATATACTTCACTAGTGGAAAAGGAGCAAGAAAGTGTCTGCAGCAGCTTCTCTGCTTGCTGAAAACACAGAGAACAAACAGGGCTTGTGTCTTGAGAAAACAAACACAGCAACAGCAAAGCATAGTGTTCTACATAGCTCTTCCATGGAAACAAGCAATTTAGATCCTAAAACCTTTGCTCTTGCTCTGCAGACGAGGAATACACCAACTGGTACAAAATATACTTCACTTGTGGAAAAGGGGCAAGAAAGTGTCTGCAGCAGCTTCTCTGCTTGCTGAAAACACAGGGAACAAACAGGGTTTGTGTCTTGAGAAAACCAACACAGCAACAGCAAAGCACAGTGTTCTACAGAGCTCTTCCAAGGAAATCAAGCAATTTAGGTCCTAAAACCTTTGCTCCTGCTCTCCAGACGAGGAATACACCAACTGGTACAAAATATACTTCACTAGTGGAAAAGGAGCAAGAAAGTGTCTGCAGCAGCTTCTCTGCTTGCTGAAAACACAGAGACCAAACAGGGTTTGTGTCTTTAGAAAACCAACACAGCAACAGCAAAGCATAGTGTTCTACATAGCTCTTCCATGGAAATCAAGCAATTTAGATCCTAAAACCTTTGCTCTTGCTCTGCAGACGAGGAATACACCAACTGGTACAAAATATACTTCACTTGTGGAAAAGGGGCAAGAAAGTGTCTGCAGCAGCTTCTCTGCTTGCTGAAAACACAGGGAACAAACAGGGTTTGTGTCTTGAGAAAACCAACACAGCAACAGCAAAGCACAGTGTTCTACATATCTCTTCCAAGGAAATCAAGCAATTTAGGTCCTAAAACCTTTGCTCCTGCTCTCCAGACGAGGAATACACCAACTGGTACAAAATATACGTCAGTAGTGGAGAAAGCAGGTACGTGTCTTCAAGAGCTTCTCTGCTCGCTGCAAGTACAGAGAACAAACAGGGTTTGTTTCTTGAGAAAACCAACACAGCAACAGCAAAGCATAGTGTTCTACAGAGCTCTTCCATGGAAATCAAGCAATTTAGGTCCTAACACATTTGCTCTTGCTTTGCAGACGAGGAACACACCAACTGGTACAAAATATACTTCACTTGTAAAAAGGGGCAAGAAAGTGTCTGCAGCAGCTTCTCTGCTTGCTGCAAACACAGACAACCAACAGGACTTGTGTCTTGAGAAAACCAACACAGCAACAGCAAAGCATAGTGTTCTACATAGCTCTTCCATGGAAAACAAGCAATTTAGATCCTAAAACCTTTGCTCTTGCTCTGCAGACGAGGAATACACAAACTGGTACAAAATATACTTCACTAGTGGAAAAGGGGCAAGAAAGTGTCTGCAGCAGCTTCTCTGCTTGCTGAAAACACAGAGAACAAACAGGGCTTGTGTCTTGAGAAAACAAACACAGCAACAGCAAAGCATAGTGTTCTACATAGCTCTTCCATGGAAAACAAGCAATTTAGATCCTAAAACCTTTGCTCTTGCTCTGCAGACGAGGAATACACCAACTGGTACAAAATATACTTCACTTGTGGAAAAGGGGCAAGAAAGTGTCTGCAGCAGCTTCTCTGCTTGCTGAAAACGCAGGGAACAAACAGGGTTTGTGTCTTGAGAAAACCAACACAGCAACAGCAAAGCACAGTGTTCTACATATCTCTTCCAAGGAAATCAAGCAATTTAGGTCCTAAACCTTTGCTCTTGCTCTGCAGACAAGGAATACACCAACTGGTACAAAATATACTTCACTTGTGGAAAAGGGGCAAGAAAGTGTCTGCAGCAGCTTCTCTGCTTGCTGCAAACACAGACAACCAACAGGACTTGTGTCTGAGAAAACCAACACAGCAACAGCAAAGCATAGTGTTCTACATAGCTCTTCCATGGAAAACAAGCAATTTAGATCCTAAAACCTTTGCTCTTGCTCTGCAGACGAGGAATACACCAACTGGTACAAAATATACTTCACTTGTGGAAAAGGGGCAAGAAAGTGTCTGCAGCAGCTTCTCTGCTTGCTGAAAACACAGGGAACAAACAGGGTTTGTGTCTTGAGAAAACCAACACAGCAACAGCAAAGCACAGTGTTCTACATATCTCTTCCAAGGAAATCAAGCAATTTAGGTCCTAAAACCTTTGCTCCTGCTCTCCAGACGAGGAATACACCAACTGGTACAAAATATACTTCACTAGTGGAAAAGGAGCAAGAAAGTGTCTGCAGCAGCTTCTCTGCTTGCTGAAAACACAGAGAACAAACAGGGTTTGTGTCTTTAGAAAACCAACACAGCAACAGCAAAGCATAGTGTTCTACATAGCTCTTCCATGGAAAACAAGCAATTTAGATCCTAAAACCTTTGCTCTTGCTCTGCAGACGAGGAATACACCAACTGGTACAAAATATACTTCACTTGTGGAAAAGGGGCAAGAAGTGTCTGCAGCAGCTTCTCTGCTTGCTGAAAACACAGGGAACAAACAGGGTTTGTGTCTTGAGAAAACAAACACAGCAACAGCAAAGCACAGTCTTCTACATATCTCTTCCATGGAAATCAAGCAATTTAAGTCCTAAAACCTTTGCTCTTGCTTTGCAGACGAGGAACACACCAACTGGTACAAAATATACTTCACTTGTGGAAAAGGGGCAAGAAAGTGTCTGCAGCAGCTTCTCTGCTTGCTGAAAACACAGGGAACAAACAGGGTTTGTGTCTTGAGAAAACCAACACAGCAACAGCAAAGCATAGTGTTCTACATAGCTCTTCCATGGAAAACAAGCAATTTAGATCCTAAAACCTTTGCTCTTGCTCTGCAGACGAGGAATACACAAACTGGTACAAAATATACTTCACTAGTGGAAAAGGAGCAAGAAAGTGTCTGCAGCAGCTTCTCTGCTTGCTGAAAACACAGAGAACAAACAGGGTTTGTGTCTTTAGAAAACCAACACAGCAACAGCAAAGCATAGTGTTCTACATAGCTCTTCCATGGAAAACAAGCAATTTAGATCCTAAAACCTTTGCTCTTGCTCTGCAGACGAGGAATACACCAAACTGGTACAAAATATACTTCACTTGTGGAAAAGGGGCAAGAAAGTGTCTGCAGCAGCTTCTCTGCTTGCTGAAAACACAGGGAACAAACAGGGTTTGTGTCTTGAGAAAACCAACACAGCAACAGCAAAGCACAGTCTTCTACATATCTCTTCCATGGAAATCAAGCAATTTAGGTCCTAAAACCTTTGCTCTTGCTTTGCAGACGAGGAACACACCAACTGGTACAAAATATACTTCACTTGTGAAAAAGGGGCAAGAAAGTGTCTGCAGCAGCTTCTCTGCTTGCTGAAAACACAGGGAACAAACAGGGCTTGTGTCTTAGAAAACCAACACAGCAACAGCAAAGCATAGTGTTCTACATAGCTCTTCCATGGAAAACAAGCAATTTAGATCCTAAAAACCTTTGCTCTTGCTCTGCAGACGAGGAATACACAAACTGGTACAAAATATACTTCACTAGTGGAAAAGGAGCAAGAAAGTGTCTGCAGCAGCTTCTCTGCTTGCTGAAAACACAGAGAACAAACAGGGCTTGTGTCTTGAGAAAACCAACACAGCAACAGCAAAGCATAGTGTTCTACATAGCTCTTCCATGGAAAACAAGCAATTTAGATCCTAAAACCTTTGCTCTTGCTCTGCAGACGAGGAATACACCAACTGGTACAAAATATACTTCACTTGTGGAAAAGGGGCAAGAAAGTGGTCTGCAGCAGCTTCTCTGCTGGCTGAAACACATACAACTAACAAGGCTTGTGTCTTGAGAAAACCAACACAGTAACAGCAAAGCACAGTGTTCTACATATCTCTTCCAAGGAAATCAAGCAATTTAGGTCCTAAAACCTTTGCTCCTGCTCTCCAGACGAGGAATACACCAACTGGTACAAAATATACGTCAGTAGTGGAGAAAGCAGGTACGTGTCTTCAAGAGCTTCTCTGCTCGCTGCAAGTACAGAGAACAAACAGGGTTTGTTTCTTGAGAAAACCGACACAGCAACAGCAAAGCATAGTGTTCTACAGAGCTCTTCCATGGAAATCAAGCAATTTAGGTCCTAACACCTTTGCTCTTGCTCTGCAGACGAGGAATACACCAACTGGTACAAAATATACTTCACTTGTGGAAAAGGGGCAAGAAAGTGTCTGCAGCAGCTTCTCTGCTTGCTGAAAACACAGGGAACAAACAGGGTTTGTGTCTTGAGAAAACCAACACAGCAACAGCAAAGCACAGTGTTCTACATATCTCTTCCAAGGAAATCAAGCAATTTAGATCCTAAAACCTTTGCTCTTGCTCTGCAGACAAGGAATACACCAACTGGTACAAAATATACTTCACTTGTGGAAAAGGGGCAAGAAAGTGTCTGCAGCAGCTTCTCTGCTTGCTGAAAACACAGGGAACAAACAGGGTTTGTGTCTTTAGAAAACCAACACAGCAACAGCAAAGCACAGTGTTCTACATAGCTCTTCCATGGAAAACAAGCAATTTAGATCCTAAAACCTTTGCTCTTGCTCTGCAGACGAGGAATACACCAACTGGTACAAAATATACTTCACTTGTGGAAAAGGGGCAAGAAAGTGTCTGCAGCAGCTTCTCTGCTTGCTGAAAACACAGGGAACAAACAGGGTTTGTGTCTTGAGAAAACCAACACAGCAACAGCAAAGCACAGTGTTCTACATATCTCTTCCAAGGAAATCAAGCAATTTAGGTCCTAAAACCTTTGCTCCTGCTCTCCAGACGAGGAATACACCAACTGGTACAAAATATACTTCACTAGTGGAAAAGGAGCAAGAAAGTGTCTGCAGCAGCTTCTCTGCTTGCTGAAAACACAGAGACCAAACAGGGTTTGTGTCTTTAGAAAACCAACACAGCAACAGCAAAGCATAGTGTTCTACATAGCTCTTCAAGGAAATCAAGCAATTTAGGTCCTAAAACCTTTGCTCTTGCTCTGCAGACGAGGAATACACCAACTGGTACAAAATATACTTCACTTGTGGAAAAGGGGCAAGAAAGTGTCTGCAGCAGCTTCTCTGCTTGCTGCAAACACAGACAACCAACAGGACTTGTGTCTTGAGAAAACAAACACAGCAACAGCAAAGCATAGTGTTCTACAGAGGCTCTTCCATGGAAAACAAGCAATTTAGATCCTAAAACCTTTGCTCTTGCTCTGCAGAAGAGGAATACACCAACTGGTACAAAATATACTTCACTTGTGGAAAAGGGGCAAGAAAGTGTCTGCAGCAGCCTGCTCGCTGGAACACATACAACCAACAAGACTTGTGTCTTGAGAAAACCAACACAGTAACAGCAAAGCATAGTGTTCTACAGAGCTCTTCCATGGAAATCAAGCAATTTTAGTCCTAAAACCTTTGCTCTTGCTTTGCAGACGAGGAACACACCAACTGGTACAAAATATACGTCAGTAGTGGAGAAAGCAGGTACGTGTCTTCAAGAGCTTCTCTGCTTGCTGAAAACACAGGGAACAAACAGGGCTTGTGTGTTTAGAAAACCAACACAGCAACAGCAAAGCATAGTGTTCTTAATAGCTCTTCCAATGAAATCAAGCAATTTAGGTCCTAAAACCTTTGATCCGTCTCTGCAGACGAGGAACACACCAACTGGTACAAAATATACTTCACTTGTGAAAAAGGGGCAAGAAAGTGTCTGCAGCAGCTTCTCTGCTTGCTGCAAACACAGACAACCAACAGGACTTGTGTCTTGAGAAAACCAACACAGCAACAGCAAAGCACAGTGTTCTACATATCTCTTCAAGGAAATCAAGCAATTTAGGTCCTAAAACCTTTGCTCCTGCTCTCCAGACGAGGAATACACAAACTGGTACAAAATATACTTCACTAGTGGAAAAGGAGCAAGAAAGTGTCTGCAGCAGCTTCTCTGCTTGCTGAAAACACAGAGAACAAACAGGGCTTGTGTCTTGAGAAAACAAACACAGCAACAGCAAAGCATAGTGTTCTACATAGCTCTTCCATGGAAAACAAGCAATTTAGATCCTAAAACCTTTGCTCTTGCTCTGCAGACGAGGAATACACCAACTGGTACAAAATATACTTCACTTGTGGAAAAGGGGCAAGAAAGTGTCTGCAGCAGCTTCTCTGCTTGCTGAAAACACAGGGAACAAACAGGGTTTGTGTCTTGAGAAAACCAACACAGCAACAGCAAAGCACAGTGTTCTACAGAGCTCTTCCAAGGAAATCAAGCAATTTAGGTCCTAAAACCTTTGCTCCTGCTCTCCAGACGAGGAATACACCAACTGGTACAAAATATACTTCACTAGTGGAAAAGGAGCAAGAAAGTGTCTGCAGCAGCTTCTCTGCTTGCTGAAAACACAGAGACCAAACAGGGTTTGTGTCTTTAGAAAACCAACACAGCAACAGCAAAGCATAGTGTTCTACATAGCTCTTCCATGGAAATCAAGCAATTTAGATCCTAAAACCTTTGCTCTTGCTCTGCAGACGAGGAATACACCAACTGGTACAAAATATACTTCACTTGTGGAAAAGGGGCAAGAAAGTGTCTGCAGCAGCTTCTCTGCTTGCTGAAAACACAGGGAACAAACAGGGTTTGTGTCTTGAGAAAACCAACACAGCAACAGCAAAGCACAGTGTTCTACATATCTCTTCCAAGGAAATCAAGCAATTTAGGTCCTAAAACCTTTGCTCCTGCTCTCCAGACGAGGAATACACCAACTGGTACAAAATATACGTCAGTAGTGGAGAAAGCAGGTACGTGTCTTCAAGAGCTTCTCTGCTCGCTGCAAGTACAGAGAACAAACAGGGTTTGTTTCTTGAGAAAACCAACACAGCAACAGCAAAGCATAGTGTTCTACAGAGCTCTTCCATGGAAATCAAGCAATTTAGGTCCTAACACATTTGCTCTTGCTTTGCAGACGAGGAACACACCAACTGGTACAAAATATACTTCACTTGTAAAAAGGGGCAAGAAAGTGTCTGCAGCAGCTTCTCTGCTTGCTGCAAACACAGACAACCAACAGGACTTGTGTCTTGAGAAAACCAACACAGCAACAGCAAAGCATAGTGTTCTACATAGCTCTTCCATGGAAAACAAGCAATTTAGATCCTAAAACCTTTGCTCTTGCTCTGCAGACGAGGAATACACAAACTGGTACAAAATATACTTCACTAGTGGAAAAGGGGCAAGAAAGTGTCTGCAGCAGCTTCTCTGCTTGCTGAAAACACAGAGAACAAACAGGGCTTGTGTCTTGAGAAAACAAACACAGCAACAGCAAAGCATAGTGTTCTACATAGCTCTTCCATGGAAAACAAGCAATTTAGATCCTAAAACCTTTGCTCTTGCTCTGCAGACGAGGAATACACCAACTGGTACAAAATATACTTCACTTGTGGAAAAGGGGCAAGAAAGTGTCTGCAGCAGCTTCTCTGCTTGCTGAAAACGCAGGGAACAAACAGGGTTTGTGTCTTGAGAAAACCAACACAGCAACAGCAAAGCACAGTGTTCTACATATCTCTTCCAAGGAAATCAAGCAATTTAGGTCCTAAAACCTTTGCTCTTGCTCTGCAGACAAGGAATACACCAACTGGTACAAAATATACTTCACTTGTGGAAAAGGGGCAAGAAAGTGTCTGCAGCAGCTTCTCTGCTTGCTGCAAACACAGACAACCAACAGGACTTGTGTCTTGAGAAAACCAACACAGCAACAGCAAAGCATAGTGTTCTACATAGCTCTTCCATGGAAAACAAGCAATTTAGATCCTAAAACCTTTGCTCTTGCTCTGCAGACGAGGAATACACCAACTGGTACAAAATATACTTCACTTGTGGAAAAGGGGCAAGAAAGTGTCTGCAGCAGCTTCTCTGCTTGCTGAAAACACAGGGAACAAACAGGGTTTGTGTCTTGAGAAAACCAACACAGCAACAGCAAAGCACAGTGTTCTACATATCTCTTCCAAGGAAATCAAGCAATTTAGGTCCTAAAACCTTTGCTCCTGCTCTCCAGACGAGGAATACACCAACTGGTACAAAATATACTTCACTAGTGGAAAAGGAGCAAGAAAGTGTCTGCAGCAGCTTCTCTGCTTGCTGAAAACACAGAGAACAAACAGGGTTTGTGTCTTTAGAAAACCAACACAGCAACAGCAAAGCATAGTGTTCTACATAGCTCTTCCATGGAAAACAAGCAATTTAGATCCTAAAACCTTTGCTCTTGCTCTGCAGACGAGGAATACACCAACTGGTACAAAATATACTTCACTTGTGGAAAAGGGCAAGAAAGTGTCTGCAGCAGCTTCTCTGCTTGCTGAAAACACAGGGAACAAACAGGGTTTGTGTCTTGAGAAAACAAACACAGCAACAGCAAAGCACAGTCTTCTACATATCTCTTCCATGGAAATCAAGCAATTTAAGTCCTAAAACCTTTGCTCTTGCTTTGCAGACGAGGAACACACCAACTGGTACAAAATATACTTCACTTGTGGAAAAGGGGCAAGAAAGTGTCTGCAGCAGCTTCTCTGCTTGCTGAAAACACAGGGAACAAACAGGGTTTGTGTCTTGAGAAAACCAACACAGCAACAGCAAAGCATAGTGTTCTACATAGCTCTTCCATGGAAAACAAGCAATTTAGATCCTAAAAACCTTTGCTCTTGCTCTGCAGACGAGGAATACACAAACTGGTACAAAATATACTTCACTAGTGGAAAAGGAGCAAGAAAGTGTCTGCAGCAGCTTCTCTGCTTGCTGAAAACACAGAGAACAAACAGGGTTTGTGTCTTTAGAAAACCAACACAGCAACAGCAAAGCATAGTGTTCTACATAGCTCTTCCATGGAAAACAAGCAATTTAGATCCTAAAACCTTTGCTCTTGCTCTGCAGACGAGGAATACACCAACTGGTACAAAATATACTTCACTTGTGGAAAAGGGGCAAGAAAGTGTCTGCAGCAGCTTCTCTGCTTGCTGAAAACACAGGGAACAAACAGGGTTTGTGTCTTGAGAAAACCAACACAGCAACAGCAAAGCACAGTCTTCTACATATCTCTTCCATGGAAATCAAGCAATTTAGGTCCTAAAACCTTTGCTCTTGCTTTGCAGACGAGGAACACACCAACTGGTACAAAATATACTTCACTTGTGAAAAAGGGGCAAGAAAGTGTCTGCAGCAGCTTCTCTGCTTGCTGAAAACACAGGGAACAAACAGGGCTTGTGTCTTTAGAAAACCAACACAGCAACAGCAAAGCATAGTGTTCTACATAGCTCTTCCATGGAAAACAAGCAATTTAGATCCTAAAACCTTTGCTCTTGCTCTGCAGACGAGGAATACACAAACTGGTACAAAATATACTTCACTAGTGGAAAAGGAGCAAGAAAGTGTCTGCAGCAGCTTCTCTGCTTGCTGAAAACACAGAGAACAAACAGGGCTTGTGTCTTGAGAAAACCAACACAGCAACAGCAAAGCATAGTGTTCTACATAGCTCTTCCATGGAAAACAAGCAATTTAGATCCTAAAACCTTTGCTCTTGCTCTGCAGACGAGGAATACACCAACTGGTACAAAATATACTTCACTTGTGGAAAAGGGGCAAGAAAGTGTCTGCAGCAGCTTCTCTGCTGGCTGGAAACACATACAACTAACAAGGCTTGTGTCTTGAGAAAACCAACACAGTAACAGCAAAGCACAGTGTTCTACATATCTCTTCCAAGGAAATCAAGCAATTTAGGTCCTAAACCTTTGCTCCTGCTCTCCAGACGAGGAATACACCAACTGGTACAAAATATACGTCAGTAGTGGAGAAAGCAGGTACGTGTCTTCAAGAGCTTCTCTGCTCGCTGCAAGTACAGAGAACAAACAGGGTTTGTTTCTTGAGAAAACCGACACAGCAACAGCAAAGCATAGTGTTCTACAGAGCTCTTCCATGGAAATCAAGCAATTTAGGTCCTAACACCTTTGCTCTTGCTCTGCAGACGAGGAATACACCAACTGGTACAAAATATACTTCACTTGTGGAAAAGGGGCAAGAAAGTGTCTGCAGCAGCTTCTCTGCTTGCTGAAAACACAGGGAACAAACAGGGTTTGTGTCTTGAGAAAACCAACACAGCAACAGCAAAGCACAGTGTTCTACATATCTCTTCCAAGGAAATCAAGCAATTTAGATCCTAAAACCTTTGCTCTTGCTCTGCAGACAAGGAATACACCAACTGGTACAAAATATACTTCACTTGTGGAAAAGGGGCAAGAAAGTGTCTGCAGCAGCTTCTCTGCTTGCTGAAAACACAGGGAACAAACAGGGTTTGTGTCTTTAGAAAACCAACACAGCAACAGCAAAGCACAGTGTTCTACATAGCTCTTCCATGGAAAACAAGCAATTTAGATCCTAAAACCTTTGCTCTTGCTCTGCAGACGAGGAATACACCAACTGGTACAAAATATACTTCACTTGTGGAAAAGGGGCAAGAAAGTGTCTGCAGCAGCTTCTCTGCTTGCTGAAAACACAGGGAACAAACAGGGTTTGTGTCTTGAGAAAACCAACACAGCAACAGCAAAGCACAGTGTTCTACATATCTCTTCCAAGGAAATCAAGCAATTTAGGTCCTAAAACCTTTGCTCCTGCTCTCCAGACGAGGAATACACCAACTGGTACAAAATATACTTCACTAGTGGAAAAGGAGCAAGAAAGTGTCTGCAGCAGCTTCTCTGCTTGCTGAAAACACAGAGACCAAACAGGGTTTGTGTCTTTAGAAAACCAACACAGCAACAGCAAAGCATAGTGTTCTACATAGCTCTTCCAAGGAAATCAAGCAATTTAGGTCCTAAAACCTTTGCTCTTGCTCTGCAGACGAGGAATACACCAACTGGTACAAAATATACTTCACTTGTGGAAAAGGGGCAAGAAAGTGTCTGCAGCAGCTTCTCTGCTTGCTGCAAACACAGACAACCAACAGGACTTGTGTCTTGAGAAAACAAACACAGCAACAGCAAAGCATAGTGTTCTACAGAGCTCTTCCATGGAAAACAAGCAATTTAGATCCTAAAACCTTTGCTCTTGCTCTGCAGAAGAGGAATACACCAACTGGTACAAAATATACTTCACTTGTGGAAAAGGGGCAAGAAAGTGTCTGCAGCAGCTTTTCTGCTCGCTGGAAACACATACAACCAACAAGACTTGTGTCTTGAGAAAACCAACACAGTAACAGCAAAGCATAGTGTTCTACAGAGCTCTTCCATGGAAATCAAGCAATTTTAGTCCTAAAACCTTTGCTCTTGCTTTGCAGACGAGGAACACACCAACTGGTACAAAATATACGTCAGTAGTGGAGAAAGCAGGTACGTGTCTTCAAGAGCTTCTCTGCTTGCTGAAAACACAGGGAACAAACAGGGCTTGTGTGTTTAGAAAACCAACACAGCAACAGCAAAGCATAGTGTTCTTAATAGCTCTTCCAATGAAATCAAGCAATTTAGGTCCTAAAACCTTTGATCCGTCTCTGCAGACGAGGAACACACCAACTGGTACAAAATATACTTCACTTGTGAAAAAGGGGCAAGAAAGTGTCTGCAGCAGCTTCTCTGCTTGCTGCAAACACAGACAACCAACAGGACTTGTGTCTTGAGAAAACCAACACAGCAACAGCAAAGCATAGTGTTCTACAGAGCTCTTCCATGGAAAACAAGCAATTTAGATCCTAAAACCTTTGCTCTTGCTCTGCAGACGAGGAATACACCAACTGGTACAAAATATACTTCACTTGTGGAAAAGGGCAAGAAAGTGTCTGCAGCAGCTTCTCTGCTTGCTGAAAACACAGGGAACAAACAGGGTTTGTGTCTTTAGAAAACCAACACAGCAACAGCAAAGCATAGTGTTCTACATAGCTCTTCCATGGAAAACAAGCAATTTAGATCCTAAAACCTTTGCTCTTGCTCTGCAGACGAGGAATACACCAACTGGTACAAAATATACTTCACTTGTGGAAAAGGGGCAAGAAAGTGTCTGCAGCAGCTTCTCTGCTTGCTGAAAACACAGGGAACAAACAGGGTTTGTGTCTTGAGAAAACCAACACAGCAACAGCAAAGCACAGTGTTCTACAGAGCTCTTCCAAGGAAATCAAGCAATTTAGGTCCTAAAACCTTTGCTCCTGCTCTGCAGACGAGGAATACACCAACTGGTACAAAATATACTTCACTAGTGGAAAAGGAGCAAGAAAGTGTCTGCAGCAGCTTCTCTGCTTGCTGAAAACACAGGGAACAAACAGGGTTTGTGTCTTTAGAAAACCAACACAGCAACAGCAAAGCATAGTGTTCTACATAGCTCTTCCATGGAAAACAAGCAATTTAGATCCTAAAACCTTTGCTCTTGCTCTGCAGACGAGGAATACACCAACTGGTACAAAATATACTTCACTTGTGGAAAAGGGGCAAGAAAGTGTCTGCAGCAGCTTCTCTGCTTGCTGAAAACACAGGGAACAAACAGGGTTTGTGTCTTGAGAAAACCAACACAGCAACAGCAAAGCACAGTCTTCTACATATCTCTTCCATGGAAATCAAGCAATTTAAGTCCTAAAACCTTTGCTCTTGCTTTGCAGACGAGGAACACACCAACTGGTACAAAATATACTTCACTTGTGAAAAAGGGGCAAGAAAGTGTCTGCAGCAGCTTCTCTGCTTGCTGAAAACACAGGGAACAAACAGGGTTTGTGTCTTGAGAAAACCAACACAGCAACAGCAAAGCATAGTGTTCTACATAGCTCTTCATGGAAAACAAGCAATTTAGATCCTAAAACCTTTGCTCTTGCTCTGCAGACGAGGAATACACAAACTGGTACAAAATATACTTCACTAGTGGAAAAGGAGCAAGAAAGTGTCTGCAGCAGCTTCTCTGCTTGCTGAAAACACAGACAACAAACAGGGCTTGTGTCTTGAGAAAACCAACACAGCAACAGCAAAGCATAGTGTTCTACATAGCTCTTCCATGGAAAACAAGCAATTTAGATCCTAAAACCTTTGCTCTTGCTCTGCAGACGAGGAATACACCAACTGGTACAAAATATACTTCACTAGTGGAAAAGGAGCAAGAAAGTGTCTGCAGCAGTCTCTGCTTGCTGAAAACACAGAGAACAAACAGGGCTTGTGTCTTGAGAAAACCAACACAGCAACAGCAAAGCATAGTGTTCTACATAGCTCTTCCATGGAAAACAAGCAATTTAGATCCTAAAACCTTTGCTCTTGCTCTGCAGACGAGGAATACACCAACTGGTACAAAATATACTTCACTTGTGGAAAAGGAGCAAGAAAGTGTCTGCAGCAGCTTCTCTGCTGGCTGGAAACACATACAACTAACAAGGCTTGTGTCTTGAGAAAACCAACACAGCAACAGCAAAGCACAGTGTTCTACATATCTCTTCCAAGGAAATCAAGCAATTTAGGTCCTAAAACCTTTGCTCCTGCTCTCCAGACGAGGAATACACCAACTGGTACAAAATATACGTCAGTAGTGGAGAAAGCAGGTACGTGTCTTCAAGAGCTTCTCTGCTCGCTGCAAGTACAGAGAACAAACAGGGTTTGTTTCTTGAGAAAACCAACACAGCAACAGCAAAGCATAGTGTTCTACAGAGCTCTTCCATGGAAATCAAGCAATTTAGGTCCTAACACATTTGCTCTTGCTTTGCAGACGAGGAACACACCAACTGGTACAAAATATACTTCACTTGTAAAAAGGGGCAAGAAAGTGTCTGCAGCAGCTTCTCTGCTTGCTGCAAACACAGACAACCAACAGGACTTGTGTCTTGAGAAAACCAACACAGCAACAGCAAAGCATAGTGTTCTACAGAGCTCTTCCATGGAAAACAAGCAATTTAGATCCTAAAACCTTTGCTCTTGCTCTGCAGAAGAGGAATACACCAACTGGTACAAAATATACTTCACTTGTGGAAAAGGGGCAAGAAAGTGTCTGCAGCAGCTTTTCTGCTCGCTGGAAACACATACAACCAACAAGACTTGTGTCTTGAGAAAACCAACACAGTAACAGCAAAGCATAGTGTTCTACAGAGCTCTTCCATGGAAATCAAGCAATTTTAGTCCTAAAACCTTTGCTCTTGCTCTGCAGACGAGGAACACACCAACTGGTACAAAATATACGTCAGTAGTGGAGAAAGCAGGTACGTGTCTTCAAGAGCTTCTCTGCTTGCTGAAAACACAGGGAACAAACAGGGCTTGTGTCTTGAGAAAACCAACACAGCAACAGCAAAGCATAGTGTTCTTAATAGCTCTTCCAATGAAATCAAGCAATTTAGGTCCTAAAACCTTTGATCCGTCTCTGCAGACGAGGAACACACCAACTGGTACAAAATATACTTCACTTGTGAAAAAGGGGCAAGAAAGTGTCTGCAGCAGCTTCTCTGCTTGCTGCAAACACAGACAACCAACAGGACTTGTGTCTTGAGAAAACCAACACAGCAACAGCAAAGCATAGTGTTCTACAGAGCTCTTCCATGGAAAACAAGCAATTTAGATCCTAAAACCTTTGCTCTTGCTCTGCAGACGAGGAATACACCAACTGGTACAAAATATACTTCACTAGTGGAAAAGGAGCAAGAAAGTGTCTGCAGCAGCTTCTCTGCTTGCTGAAAACACAGAGAACAAACAGGGCTTGTGTCTTGAGAAAACAAACACAGCAACAGCAAAGCATAGTGTTCTACATAGCTCTTCCATGGAAAACAAGCAATTTAGATCCTAAAACCTTTGCTCTTGCTCTGCAGACGAGGAATACACCAACTGGTACAAAATATACTTCACTTGTGGAAAAGGGGCAAGAAAGTGTCTGCAGCAGCTTCTCTGCTTGCTGAAAACACAGGGAACAAACAGGGTTTGTGTCTTGAGAAAACCAACACAGCAACAGCAAAGCACAGTGTTCTACATATCTCTTCCAAGGAAATCAAGCAATTTAGGTCCTAAAACCTTTGCTCTTGCTCTGCAGACAAGGAATACACCAACTGGTACAAAATATACTTCACTTGTGGAAAAGGGACAAGAAAGTGTCTGCAGCAGCTTCTCTGCTTGCTGAAAAGACAGGGAACAAACAGGGTTTGTGTCTTTAGAATACCAACACAGCAACAGCAAAGCATAGTGTTCTACATAGCTCTTCCATGGAAAACAAGCAATTTAGATCCTAAAACCTTTGCTCTTGCTCTGCAGACGAGGAATACACCAACTGGTACAAAATATACTTCACTTGTGGAAAAGGGGCAAGAAAGTGTCTGCAGCAGCTTCTCTGCTTGCTGAAAACACAGGGAACAAACAGGGTTTGTGTCTTGAGAAAACCAACACAGCAACAGCAAAGCACAGTGTTCTACATATCTCTTCCAAGGAAATCAAGCAATTTAGGTCCTAAAACCTTTGCTCCTGCTCTCCAGACGAGGAATACACCAACTGGTACAAAATATACTTCACTAGTGGAAAAGGAGCAAGAAAGTGTCTGCAGCAGCTTCTCTGCTTGCTGAAAACACAGAGAACAAACAGGGTTTGTGTCTTTAGAAAACCAACACAGCAACAGCAAAGCATAGTGTTCTACAAAGCTCTTCCATGGAAAACAAGCAATTTAGATCCTAAAACCTTTGCTCTTGCTCTGCAGACGAGGAATACACCAACTGGTACAAAATATACTTCACTTGTGGAAAAGGGGCAAGAAAGTGTCTGCAGCAGCTTCTCTGCTTGCTGAAAACACAGGGAACAAACAGGGTTTGTGTCTTGAGAAAACCAACACAGCAACAGCAAAGCACAGTCTTCTACATATCTCTTCCATGGAAATCAAGCAATTTAAGTCCTAAAACCTTTGCTCTTGCTTTGCAGACGAGGAACACACCAACTGGTACAAAATATACTTCACTTGTGAAAAAGGGGCAAGAAAGTGTCTGCAGCAGCTTCTCTGCTTGCTGAAAACACAGGGAACAAACAGGGTTTGTGTCTTGAGAAAACCAACACAGCAACAGCAAAGCATAGTGTTCTACATATCTCTTCCATGGAAAACAAGCAATTTAGATCCTAAAACCTTTGCTCTTGCTCTGCAGACGAGGAATACACAAACTGGTACAAAATATACTTCACTAGTGGAAAAGGAGCAAGAAAGTGTCTGCAGCAGCTTCTCTGCTTGCTGAAAACACAGAGAACAAACAGGGCTTGTGTCTTGAGAAAACCAACACAGCAACAGCAAAGCATAGTGTTCTACATAGCTCTTCCATGGAAAACAAGCAATTTAGATCCTAAAACCTTTGCTCTTGCTCTGCAGACGAGGAATACACCAACTGGTACAAAATATACTTCACTTGTGGAAAAGGGGCAAGAAAGTGTCTGCAGCAGCTTCTCTGCTTGCTGAAAACACAGGGAACAAACAGGGTTTGTGTCTTGAGAAAACCAACACAGCAACAGCAAAGCACAGTGTTCTACATATCTCTTCCAAGGAAATCAAGCAATTTAGGTCCTAAAACCTTTGCTCCTGCTCTCCAGACGAGGAATACACCAACTGGTACAAAACATACTTCACTAGTGGAAAAGGAGCAAGAAAGTGTCTGCAGCAGCTTCTCTGCTTGCTGAAAACACAGAGACCAAACAGGGTTTGTGTCTTTAGAAAACCAACACAGCAACAGCAAAGCATAGTGTTCTACATAGCTCTTCCATGGAAATCAAGCAATTTAGATCCTAAAACCTTTGCTCTTGCTCTGCAGACAAGGAATACACCAACTGGTACAAAATATACTTCACTTGTGGAAAAGGGGCAAGAAAGTGTCTGCAGCAGCTTCTCTGCTTGCTGAAAACACAGGGAACAAACAGGGTTTGTGTCTTGAGAAAACCAACACAGCAACAGCAAAGCACAGTCTTCTACATATCTCTTCCAAGGAAATCAAGCAATTTAGGTCCTAAAACCTTTGCTCCTGCTCTCCAGACGAGGAATACACCAACTGGTACAAAATATACGTCAGTAGTGGAGAAAGCAGGTACGTGTCTTCAAGAGCTTCTCTGCTCGCTGCAAGTACAGAGAACAAACAGGGTTTGTTTCTTGAGAAAACCAACACAGCAACAGCAAAGCATAGTGTTCTACAGAGCTCTTCCATGGAAATCAAGCAATTTAGGTCCTAACACATTTGCTCTTGCTTTGCAGACGAGGAACACACCAACTGGTACAAAATATACTTCACTTGTAAAAAGGGGCAAGAAAGTGTCTGCAGCAGCTTCTCTGCTTGCTGCAAACACAGACAACCAACAGGACTTGTTTCTTGAGAAAACCGACACAGCAACAGCAAAGCATAGTGTTCTACAGAGCTCTTCCATGGAAAACAGGCAATTTAGGTCCTAAAACCTTTGCTCCTGCTCTCCAGACGAGGAATACACAAACTGGTACAAAATATACTTCACTAGTGGAAAAGGAGCAAGAAAGTGTCTGCAGCAGCTTCTCTGCTTGCTGAAAACACAGAGAACAAACAGGGCTTGTGTCTTGAGAAAACAAACACAGCAACAGCAAAGCATAGTGTTCTACATAGCTCTTCCATGGAAAACAAGCAATTTAGATCCTAAAACCTTTGCTCTTGCTCTGCAGACGAGGAATACACCAACTGGTACAAAATATACTTCACTTGTGGAAAAGGGGCAAGAAAGTGTCTGCAGCAGCTTCTCTGCTTGCTGAAAACACAGGGAACAAACAGGGTTTGTGTCTTGAGAAAACCAACACAGCAACAGCAAAGCACAGTGTTCTACAGAGCTCTTCCAAGGAAATCAAGCAATTTAGGTCCTAAAACCTTTGCTCCTGCTCTCCAGACGAGGAATACACCAACTGGTACAAAATATACTTCACTAGTGGAAAAGGAGCAAGAAAGTGTCTGCAGCAGCTTCTCTGCTTGCTGAAAACACAGAGAACAAACAGGGTTTGTGTCTTTAGAAAACCAACACAGCAACAGCAAAGCATAGTGTTCTACATAGCTCTTCCATGGAAAACAAGCAATTTAGATCCTAAAACCTTTGCTCTTGCTCTGCAGACGAGGAATACACCAACTGGTACAAAATATACTTCACTTGTGGAAAAGGGGCAAGAAAGTGTCTGCAGCAGCTTCTCTGCTTGCTGAAAACACAGGGAACAAACAGGGTTTGTGTCTTGAGAAAACCAACACAGCAACAGCAAAGCACAGTGTTCTACATATCTCTTCCAAGGAAATCAAGCAATTTAGGTCCTAAAACCTTTGCTCCTGCTCTCCAGACGAGGAATACACCAACTGGTACAAAATATACTTCACTAGTGGAAAAGGAGCAAGAAAGTGTCTGCAGCAGCTTCTCTGCTTGCTGAAAACACAGAGAACAAACAGGGTTTGTGTCTTTAGAAAACCAACACAGCAACAGCAAAGCATAGTGTTCTACATAGCTCTTCCATGGAAAACAAGCAATTTAGATCCTAAAACCTTTGCTCTTGCTCTGCAGACGAGGAATACACCAACTGGTACAAAATATACTTCACTTGTGGAAAAGGGGCAAGAAAGTGTCTGCAGCAGCTTCTCTGCTTGCTGAAAACACAGGGAACAAACAGGGTTTGTGTCTTGAGAAAACCAACACAGCAACAGCAAAGCACAGTCTTCTACATATCTCTTCCATGGAAATCAAGCAATTTAAGTCCTAAAACCTTTGCTCTTGCTTTGCAGACGAGGAACACACCAACTGGTACAAAATATACTTCACTTGTGAAAAAGGGGCAAGAAAGTGTCTGCAGCAGCTTCTCTGCTTGCTGAAAACACAGGGAACAAACAGGGTTTGTGTCTTGAGAAAACCAACACAGCAACAGCAAAGCATAGTGTTCTACATAGCTCTTCCATGGAAAACAAGCAATTTAGATCCTAAAACCTTTGCTCTTGCTCTGCAGACGAGGAATACACAAACTGGTACAAAATATACTTCACTAGTGGAAAAGGAGCAAGAAAGTGTCTGCAGCAGCTTCTCTGCTTGCTGAAAACACAGACAAAAAACAGGGCTTGTGTCTTGAGAAAACCAACACAGCAACAGCAAAGCATAGTGTTCTACATAGCTCTTCCATGGGAAACAAGCAATTTAGATCCTAAAACCTTTGCTCTTGCTCTGCAGACGAGGAATACACCAACTGGTACAAAATATACTTCACTAGTGGAAAAGGGGCAAGAAAGTGTCTGCAGCAGCTTCTCTGCTGGCTGGAAACACATACAACTAACAAGGCTTGTGTCTTGAGAAAACCAACACAGTAACAGCAAAGCACAGTGTTCTACATATCTCTTCCAAGGAAATCAAGCAATTTAGGTCCTAAAACCTTTGCTCCTGCTCTCCAGACGAGGAATACACCAACTGGTACAAAATATACGTCAGTAGTGGAGAAAGCAGGTACGTGTCTTCAAGAGCTTCTCTGCTCGCTGCAAGTACAGAGAACAAACAGGGTTTGTTTCTTGAGAAAACCGACACAGCAACAGCAAAGCATAGTGTTCTACATAGCTCTTCCATGAAAATCAAGCAATTTAGGTCCTAACACCTTTGCTCTTGCTCTGCAGACGAGGAATACACCAACTGGTACAAAATATACTTCACTTGTGGAAAAGGGGCAAGAAAGTGTCTGCAGCAGCTTCTCTGCTTGCTGAAAACACAGGGAACAAACAGGGTTTGTGTCTTGAGAAAACCAACACAGCAACAGCAAAGCACAGTGTTCTACATATCTCTTCCAAGGATATCAAGCAATTTAGATCCTAAAACCTTTGCTCTTGCTCTGCAGACAAGGAATACACCAACTGGTACAAAATATACTTCACTTGTGGAAAAGGGGCAAGAAAGTGTCTGCAGCAGCTTCTCTGCTTGCTGAAAACACAGGGAACAAACAGGGTTTGTGTCTTTAGAAAACCAACACAGCAACAGCAAAGCATAGTGTTCTACATAGCTCTTCCATGGAAAACAAGCAATTTAGATCCTAAAATCTTTGCTCTTGCTCTGCAGACGAGGAATACACCAACTGGTACAAAATATACTTCACTTGTGGAAAAGGGGCAAGAAAGTGTCTGCAGCAGCTTCTCTGCTTGCTGAAAACACAGGGAACAAACAGGGTTTGTGTCTTGAGAAAACCAACACAGCAACAGCAAAGCACAGTGTTCTACATATCTCTTCCAAGGAAATCAAGCAATTTAGGTCCTAAAACCTTTGCTCCTGCTCTCCAGACGAGGAATACACAAACTGGTACAAAATATACTTCACTAGTGGAAAAGGAGCAAGAAAGTGTCTGCAGCAGCTTCTCTGCTTGCTGAAAACACAGAGAACAAACAGGGCTTGTGTCTTGAGAAAACAAACACAGCAACAGCAAAGCATAGTGTTCTACATAGCTCTTCCATGGGAAACAAGCAATTTAGATCCTAAAACCTTTGCTCTTGCTCTGCAGACGAGGAATACACCAACTGGTACAAAATATACTTCACTAGTGGAAAAGGGGCAAGAAAGTGTCTGCAGCAGCTTCTCTGCTGGCTGGAAACACATACAACTAACAAGGCTTGTGTCTTGAGAAAACCAACACAGTAACAGCAAAGCACAGTGTTCTACATATCTCTTCCAAGGAAATCAAGCAATTTAGGTCCTAAAACCTTTGCTCCTGCTCTCCAGACGAGGAATACACCAACTGGTACAAAATATACTTCACTAGTGGAAAAGGAGCAAGAAAGTGTCTGCAGCAGCTTCTCTGCTTGCTGAAAACACAGAGACCAAACAGGGTTTGTGTCTTTAGAAAACCAACACAGCAACAGCAAAGCATAGTGTTCTACATAGCTCTTCCATGGAAATCAAGCAATTTAGATCCTAAAACCTTTGCTCTTGCTCTGCAGACGAGGAATACACCAACTGGTACAAAATATACTTCACTTGTGGAAAAGGGGCAAGAAAGTGTCTGCAGCAGCTTCTCTGCTTGCTGAAAACACAGGGAACAAACAGGGTTTGTGTCTTGAGAAAACCAACACAGCAACAGCAAAGCACAGTGTTCTACATATCTCTTCCAAGGAAATCAAGCAATTTAGGTCCTAAAACCTTTGCTCCTGCTCTCCAGACGAGGAATACACCAACTGGTACAAAATATACTTCACTAGTGGAAAAGGAGCAAGAAAGTGTCTGCAGCAGCTTCTCTGCTTGCTGAAAACACAGAGACCAAACAGGGTTTGTGTCTTTAGAAAACCAACACAGCAACAGCAAAGCATAGTGTTCTACATAGCTCTTCCATGGAAAACAAGCAATTTAGATCCTAAAACCTTTGCTCTTGCTCTGCAGACGAGGAATACACCAACTGGTACAAAATATACTTCACTTGTGGAAAAGGGGCAAGAAAGTGTCTGCAGCAGCTTCTCTGCTTGCTGAAAACACAGGGAACAAACAGGGTTTGTGTCTTGAGAAAACCAACACAGCAACAGCAAAGCACAGTGTTCTACATATCTCTTCCAAGGAAATCAAGCAATTTAGGTCCTAAAACCTTTGCTCCTGCTCTCCAGACGAGGAATACACCAACTGGTACAAAATATACTTCACTAGTGGAAAAGGAGCAAGAAAGTGTCTGCAGCAGCTTCTCTGCTTGCTGAAAACACAGAGAACAAACAGGGTTTGTGTCTTTAGAAAACCAACACAGCAACAGCAAAGCATAGTGTTCTACATAGCTCTTCCATGGAAAACAAGCAATTTAGATCCTAAAACCTTTGCTCTTGCTCTGCAGACGAGGAATACACCAACTGGTACAAAATATACTTCACTTGTGGAAAAGGGGCAAGAAAGTGTCTGCAGCAGCTTCTCTGCTTGCTGAAAACACAGGGAACAAACAGGGTTTGTGTCTTGAGAAAACCAACACAGCAACAGCAAAGCACAGTCTTCTACATATCTCTTCCATGGAAATCAAGCAATTTAAGTCCTAAAACCTTTGCTCTTGCTTTGCAGACGAGGAACACACCAACTGGTACAAAATATACTTCACTTGTGAAAAAGGGGCAAGAAAGTGTCTGCAGCAGCTTCTCTGCTTGCTGAAAACACAGGGAACAAACAGGGTTTGTGTCTTGAGAAAACCAACACAGCAACAGCAAAGCATAGTGTTCTACATAGCTCTTCCATGGAAAACAAGCAATTTAGATCCTAAAACCTTTGCTCTTGCTCTGCAGACGAGGAATACACAAACTGGTACAAAATATACTTCACTAGTGGAAAAGGAGCAAGAAAGTGTCTGCAGCAGCTTCTCTGCTTGCTGAAAACACAGACAAAAAACAGGGCTTGTGTCTTGAGAAAACCAACACAGCAACAGCAAAGCATAGTGTTCTACATAGCTCTTCCATGGGAAACAAGCAATTTAGATCCTAAAACCTTTGCTCTTGCTCTGCAGACGAGGAATACACCAACTGGTACAAAATATACTTCACTTGTGGAAAAGGGGCAAGAAAGTGTCTGCAGCAGCTTCTCTGCTTGCTGAAAACACAGGGAACAAACAGGGTTTGTGTCTTGAGAAAACCAACACAGCAACAGCAAAGCACAGTCTTCTACATATCTCTTCCATGGAAATCAAGCAATTTAAGTCCTAAAACCTTTGCTCTTGCTTTGCAGACGAGGAACACACCAACTGGTACAAAATATACTTCACTTGTGAAAAAGGGGCAAGAAAGTGTCTGCAGCAGCTTCTCTGCTTGCTGAAAACACAGGGAACAAACAGGGTTTGTGTCTTGAGAAAACCAACACAGCAACAGCAAAGCATAGTGTTCTACATAGCTCTTCCATGGAAAACAAGCAATTTAGATCCTAAAACCTTTGCTCTTGCTCTGCAGACGAGGAATACACAAACTGGTACAAAATATACTTCACTAGTGGAAAAGGAGCAAGAAAGTGTCTGCAGCAGCTTCTCTGCTTGCTGAAAACACAGACAAAAAACAGGGCTTGTGTCTTGAGAAAACCAACACAGCAACAGCAAAGCATAGTGTTCTACATAGCTCTTCCATGGGAAACAAGCAATTTAGATCCTAAAACCTTTGCTCTTGCTCTGCAGACGAGGAATACACCAACTGGTACAAAATATACTTCACTAGTGGAAAAGGGGCAAGAAAGTGTCTGCAGCAGCTTCTCTGCTGGCTGGAAACACATACAACTAACAAGGCTTGTGTCTTGAGAAAACCAACACAGTAACAGCAAAGCACAGTGTTCTACATATCTCTTCCAAGGAAAACAAGCAATTTAGGTCCTAAAACCTTTGCTCCTGCTCTCCAGACGAGGAATACACCAACTGGTACAAAATATACGTCAGTAGTGGAGAAAGCAGGTACGTGTCTTCAAGAGCTTCTCTGCTCGCTGCAAGTACAGAGAACAAACAGGGTTTGTTTCTTGAGAAAACCGACACAGCAACAGCAAAGCATAGTGTTCTACATAGCTCTTCCATGGAAATCAAGCAATTTAGGTCCTAACACCTTTGCTCTTGCTCTGCAGACGAGGAATACACCAACTGGTACAAAATATACTTCACTTGTGGAAAAGGGGCAAGAAAGTGTCTGCAGCAGCTTCTCTGCTTGCTGAAAACACAGGGAACAAACAGGGTTTGTGTCTTGAGAAAACCAACACAGCAACAGCAAAGCACAGTGTTCTACATATCTCTTCCAAGGATATCAAGCAATTTAGATCCTAAAACCTTTGCTCTTGCTCTGCAGACAAGGAATACACCAACTGGTACAAAATATACTTCACTTGTGGAAAAGGGGCAAGAAAGTGTCTGCAGCAGCTTCTCTGCTTGCTGAAAACACAGGGAACAAACAGGGTTTGTGTCTTTAGAAAACCAACACAGCAACAGCAAAGCATAGTGTTCTACATAGCTCTTCCATGGAAAACAAGCAATTTAGATCCTAAAATCTTTGCTCTTGCTCTGCAGACGAGGAATACACCAACTGGTACAAAATATACTTCACTTGTGGAAAAGGGGCAAGAAAGTGTCTGCAGCAGCTTCTCTGCTTGCTGAAAACACAGGGAACAAACAGGGTTTGTGTCTTGAGAAAACCAACACAGCAACAGCAAAGCACAGTGTTCTACATATCTCTTCCAAGGAAATCAAGCAATTTAGGTCCTAAAACCTTTGCTCCTGCTCTCCAGACGAGGAATACACAAACTGGTACAAAATATACTTCACTAGTGGAAAAGGAGCAAGAAAGTGTCTGCAGCAGCTTCTCTGCTTGCTGAAAACACAGAGAACAAACAGGGCTTGTGTCTTGAGAAAACAAACACAGCAACAGCAAAGCATAGTGTTCTACATAGCTCTTCCATGGAAAACAAGCAATTTAGATCCTAAAACCTTTGCTCTTGCTCTGCAGACGAGGAATACACCAACTGGTACAAAATATACTTCACTTGTGGAAAAGGGGCAAGAAAGTGTCTGCAGCAGCTTCTCTGCTTGCTGAAAACACAGGGAACAAACAGGGTTTGTGTCTTGAGAAAACCAACACAGCAACAGCAAAGCACAGTGTTCTACAGAGCTCTTCCAAGGAAATCAAGCAATTTAGGTCCTAAAACCTTTGCTCCTGCTCTCCAGACGAGGAATACACCAACTGGTACAAAATATACTTCACTAGTGGAAAAGGAGCAAGAAAGTGTCTGCAGCAGCTTCTCTGCTTGCTGAAAACACAGAGACCAAACAGGGTTTGTGTCTTTAGAAAACCAACACAGCAACAGCAAAGCATAGTGTTCTACATAGCTCTTCCATGGAAATCAAGCAATTTAGATCCTAAAACCTTTGCTCTTGCTCTGCAGACGAGGAATACACCAACTGGTACAAAATATACTTCACTTGTGGAAAAGGGGCAAGAAAGTGTCTGCAGCAGCTTCTCTGCTTGCTGAAAACACAGGGAACAAACAGGGTTTGTGTCTTGAGAAAACCAACACAGCAACAGCAAAGCACAGTGTTCTACATATCTCTTCCAAGGAAATCAAGCAATTTAGGTCCTAAAACCTTTGCTCCTGCTCTCCAGACGAGGAATACACCAACTGGTACAAAATATACGTCAGTAGTGGAGAAAGCAGGTACGTGTCTTCAAGAGCTTCTCTGCTCGCTGCAAGTACAGAGAACAAACAGGGTTTGTTTCTTGAGAAAACCAACACAGCAACAGCAAAGCATAGTGTTCTACAGAGCTCTTCCATGGAAATCAAGCAATTTAGGTCCTAACACATTTGCTCTTGCTTTGCAGACGAGGAACACACCAACTGGTACAAAATATACTTCACTTGTAAAAAGGGGCAAGAAAGTGTCTGCAGCAGCTTCTCTGCTTGCTGCAAACACAGACAACCAACAGGACTTGTGTCTTGAGAAAACCAACACAGCAACAGCAAAGCATAGTGTTCTACATAGCTCTTCCATGGAAAACAAGCAATTTAGATCCTAAAACCTTTGCTCTTGCTCTGCAGACGAGGAATACACAAACTGGTACAAAATATACTTCACTAGTGGAAAAGGAGCAAGAAAGTGTCTGCAGCAGCTTCTCTGCTTGCTGAAAACACAGAGAACAAACAGGGCTTGTGTCTTGAGAAAACAAACACAGCAACAGCAAAGCATAGTGTTCTACATAGCTCTTCCATGGAAAACAAGCAATTTAGATCCTAAAACCTTTGCTCTTGCTCTGCAGACGAGGAATACACCAACTGGTACAAAATATACTTCACTTGTGGAAAAGGGGCAAGAAAGTGTCTGCAGCAGCTTCTCTGCTTGCTGAAAACGCAGGGAACAAACAGGGTTTGTGTCTTGAGAAAACCAACACAGCAACAGCAAAGCACAGTGTTCTACATATCTCTTCCAAGGAAATCAAGCAATTTAGGTCCTAAAACCTTTGCTCTTGCTCTGCAGACAAGGAATACACCAACTGGTACAAAATATACTTCACTTGTGGAAAAGGGGCAAGAAAGTGTCTGCAGCAGCTTCTCTGCTTGCTGCAAACACAGACAACCAACAGGACTTGTGTCTTGAGAAAACCAACACAGCAACAGCAAAGCATAGTGTTCTACATAGCTCTTCCATGGAAAACAAGCAATTTAGATCCTAAAACCTTTGCTCTTGCTCTGCAGACGAGGAATACACCAACTGGTACAAAATATACTTCACTTGTGGAAAAGGGGCAAGAAAGTGTCTGCAGCAGCTTCTCTGCTTGCTGAAAACACAGGGAACAAACAGGGTTTGTGTCTTGAGAAAACCAACACAGCAACAGCAAAGCACAGTGTTCTACATATCTCTTCCAAGGAAATCAAGCAATTTAGGTCCTAAAACCTTTGCTCCTGCTCTCCAGACGAGGAATACACCAACTGGTACAAAATATACTTCACTAGTGGAAAAGGAGCAAGAAAGTGTCTGCAGCAGCTTCTCTGCTTGCTGAAAACACAGAGAACAAACAGGGTTTGTGTCTTTAGAAAACCAACACAGCAACAGCAAAGCATAGTGTTCTACATAGCTCTTCCAAGGAAATCAAGCAATTTAGATCCTAAAACCTTTGCTCTTGCTCTGCAGACGAGGAATACACCAACTGGTACAAAATATACTTCACTTGTGGAAAAGGGGCAAGAAAGTGTCTGCAGCAGCTTCTCTGCTTGCTGCAAACACAGACAACCAACAGGACTTGTGTCTTGAGAAAACAAACACAGCAACAGCAAAGCATAGTGTTCTACAGAGCTCTTCCATGGAAAACAAGCAATTTAGATCCTAAAACCTTTGCTCTTGCTCTGCAGAAGAGGAATACACCAACTGGTACAAAATATACTTCACTTGTGGAAAAGGGGCAAGAAAGTGTCTGCAGCAGCTTTTCTGCTCGCTGGAAACACATACAACCAACAAGACTTGTGTCTTGAGAAAACCAACACAGTAACAGCAAAGCATAGTGTTCTACAGAGCTCTTCCATGGAAATCAAGCAATTTTAGTCCTAAAACCTTTGCTCTTGCTTTGCAGACGAGGAACACACCAACTGGTACAAAATATACGTCAGTAGTGGAGAAAGCAGGTACGTGTCTTCAAGAGCTTCTCTGCTTGCTGAAAACACAGGGAACAAACAGGGCTTGTGTGTTTAGAAAACCAACACAGCAACAGCAAAGCATAGTGTTCTTAATAGCTCTTCCAATGAAATCAAGCAATTTAGGTCCTAAAACCTTTGATCCGTCTCTGCAGACGAGGAACACACCAACTGGTACAAAATATACTTCACTTGTGAAAAAGGGGCAAGAAAGTGTCTGCAGCAGCTTCTCTGCTTGCTGCAAACACAGACAACCAACAGGACTTGTGTCTTGAGAAAACCAACACAGCAACAGCAAAGCATAGTGTTCTACAGAGCTCTTCCATGGAAAACAAGCAATTTAGATCCTAAAACCTTTGCTCTTGCTCTGCAGACGAGGAATACACCAACTGGTACAAAATATACTTCACTTGTGGAAAAGGGGCAAGAAAGTGTCTGCAGCAGCTTCTCTGCTTGCTGAAAACACAGGGAACAAACAGGGTTTGTGTCTTTAGAAAACCAATACAGCAACAGCAAAGCATAGTGTTCTACATAGCTCTTCCATGGAAAACAAGCAATTTAGATCCTAAAACCTTTGCTCTTGCTCTGCAGACGAGGAATACACCAACTGGTACAAAATATACTTCACTTGTGGAAAAGGGGCAAGAAAGTGTCTGCAGCAGCTTCTCTGCTTGCTGAAAACACAGGGAACAAACAGGGTTTGTGTCTTGAGAAAACCAACACAGCAACAGCAAAGCACAGTGTTCTACAGAGCTCTTCCAAGGAAATCAAGCAATTTAGGTCCTAAAACCTTTGCTCCTGCTCTGCAGACGAGGAATACACCAACTGGTACAAAATATACTTCACTAGTGGAAAAGGAGCAAGAAAGTGTCTGCAGCAGCTTCTCTGCTTGCTGAAAACACAGGGAACAAACAGGGTTTGTGTCTTTAGAAAACCAACACAGCAACAGCAAAGCATAGTGTTCTACATAGCTCTTCCATGGAAAACAAGCAATTTAGATCCTAAAACCTTTGCTCTTGCTCTGCAGACGAGGAATACACCAACTGGTACAAAATATACTTCACTAGTGGAAAAGGAGCAAGAAAGTGTCTGCAGCAGCTTCTCTGCTTGCTGAAAACACAGGGAACAAACAGGGTTTGTGTCTTGAGAAAACCAACACAGCAACAGCAAAGCACAGTCTTCTACATATCTCTTCCATGGAAATCAAGCAATTTAAGTCCTAAAACCTTTGCTCTTGCTTTGCAGACGAGGAACACACCAACTGGTACAAAATATACTTCACTTGTGAAAAAGGGGCAAGAAAGTGTCTGCAGCAGCTTCTCTGCTTGCTGAAAACACAGGGAACAAACAGGGTTTGTGTCTTGAGAAAACCAACACAGCAACAGCAAAGCATAGTGTTCTACATAGCTCTTCCATGGAAAACAAGCAATTTAGATCCTAAAACCTTTGCTCTTGCTCTGCAGACGAGGAATACACAAACTGGTACAAAATATACTTCACTAGTGGAAAAGGAGCAAGAAAGTGTCTGCAGCAGCTTCTCTGCTTGCTGAAAACACAGACAACAAACAGGGCTTGTGTCTTGAGAAAACCAACACAGCAACAGCAAAGCATAGTGTTCTACATAGCTCTTCCATGGAAAACAAGCAATTTAGATCCTAAAACCTTTGCTCTTGCTCTGCAGACGAGGAATACACCAACTGGTACAAAATATACTTCACTAGTGGAAAAGGGGCAAGAAAGTGTCTGCAGCAGCTTCTCTGCTGGCTGGAAACACATACAACTAACAAGGCTTGTGTCTTGAGAAAACCAACACAGTAACAGCAAAGCACAGTGTTCTACATATCTCTTCCAAGGAAATCAAGCAATTTAGGTCCTAAAACCTTTGCTCCTGCTCTCCAGACGAGGAATACACCAACTGGTACAAAATATACGTCAGTAGTGGAGAAAGCAGGTACGTGTCTTCAAGAGCTTCTCTGCTCGCTGCAAGTACAGAGAACAAACAGGGTTTGTTTCTTGAGAAAACCGACACAGCAACAGCAAAGCACAGTCTTCTACATAGCTCTTCCATGGAAATCAAGCAATTTAGGTCCTAACACCTTTGCTCTTGCTCTGCAGACGAGGAATACACCAACTGGTACAAAATATACTTCACTTGTGGAAAAGGGGCAAGAAAGTGTCTGCAGCAGCTTCTCTGCTTGCTGAAAACACAGGGAACAAACAGGGTTTGTGTCTTGAGAAAACCAACACAGCAACAACAAAGCACAGTGTTCTACATATCTCTTCCAAGGAAATCAAGTAATTTAGGTCCTAAAACCTTTGCTCCTGCTCTCCAGACGAGGAATACACCAACTGGTACAAAATATACTTCACTAGTGGAAAAGGAGCAAGAAAGTGTCTGCAGCAGCTTCTCTGCTTGCTGAAAACACAGAGACCAAACAGGGTTTGTGTCTTGAGAAAACCAACACAGCAACAGCAAAGCATAGTGTTCTACATAGCTCTTCCAAGGAAATCAAGCAATTTAGATCCTAAAACCTTTGCTCTTGCTCTGCAGACGAGGAATACACCAACTGGTACAAAATATACTTCACTTGTGGAAAAGGGGCAAGAAAGTGTCTGCAGCAGCTTCTCTGCTTGCTGAAAACACAGGGAACAAACAGGGTTTGTGTCTTGAGAAAACCAACACAGCAACAGCAAAGCATAGTGTTCTACATAGCTCTTCCATGGAAAACAAGCAATTTAGATCCTAAAACCTTTGCTCTTGCTCTGCAGACGAGGAATACACAAACTGGTACAAAATATACTTCACTAGTGGAAAAGGAGCAAGAAAGTGTCTGCAGCAGCTTCTCTGCTTGCTGAAAACACAGAGAACAAACAGGGCTTGTGTCTTGAGAAAACAAACACAGCAACAGCAAAGCATAGTGTTCTACATAGCTCTTCCATGGAAAACAAGCAATTTAGATCCTAAAACCTTTGCTCTTGCTCTGCAGACGAGGAATACACCAACTGGTACAAAATATACTTCACTTGTGGAAAAGGGGCAAGAAAGTGTCTGCAGCAGCTTCTCTGCTTGCTGAAAACACAGGGAACAAACAGGGTTTGTGTCTTGAGAAAACCAACACAGCAACAGCAAAGCACAGTGTTCTACATATCTCTTCCAAGGAAATCAAGCAATTTAGGTCCTAAAACCTTTGCTCCTGCTCTCCAGACGAGGAATACACCAACTGGTACAAAATATACTTCACTAGTGGAAAAGGAGCAAGAAAGTGTCTGCAGCAGCTTCTCTGCTTGCTGAAAACACAGAGACCAAACAGGGTTTGTGTCTTTAGAAAACCAACACAGCAACAGCAAAGCATAGTGTTCTACATAGCTCTTCCATGGAAATCAAGCAATTTAGATCCTAAAACCTTTGCTCTTGCTCTGCAGACGAGGAATACACCAACTGGTACAAAATATACTTCACTTGTGGAAAAGGGGCAAGAAAGTGTCTGCAGCAGCTTCTCTGCTTGCTGAAAACACAGGGAACAAACAGGGTTTGTGTCTTGAGAAAACCAACACAGCAACAGCAAAGCACAGTGTTCTACATATCTCTTCCAAGGAAATCAAGCAATTTACGTCCTAAAACCTTTGCTCCTGCTCTCCAGACGAGGAATACACCAACTGGTACAAAATATACGTCAGTAGTGGAGAAAGCAGGTACGTGTCTTCAAGAGCTTCTCTGCTCGCTGCAAGTACAGAGAACAAACAGGGTTTGTTTCTTGAGAAAACCAACACAGCAACAGCAAAGCACAGTGTTCTACATATCTCTTCCAAGGAAATCAAGCAATTTAGGTCCTAAAACCTTTGCTCTTGCTCTGCAGACGAGGAATACACCAACTGGTACAAAATATACTTCACTTGTGGAAAAGGGGCAAGAAAGTGTCTGCAGCAGCTTCTCTGCTTGCTGAAAACACAGGGAACAAACAGGGTTTGTGTCTTTAGAAAACCAACACAGCAACAGCAAAGCATAGTGTTCTACATAGCTCTTCCATGGAAAACAAGCAATTTAGATCCTAAAACCTTTGCTCTTGCTCTGCAGACGAGGAATACACCAACTGGTACAAAATATACTTCACTTGTGGAAAAGGGGCAAGAAAGTGTCTGCAGCAGCTTCTCTGCTTGCTGAAAACACAGGGAACAAACAGGGTTTGTGTCTTGAGAAAACCAACACAGCAACAGCAAAGCACAGTGTTCTACATATCTCTTCCAAGGAAATCAAGCAATTTAGGTCCTAAAACCTTTGCTCCTGCTCTCCAGACGAGGAATACACCAACTGGTACAAAATATACTTCACTAGTGGAAAAGGAGCAAGAAAGTGTCTGCAGCAGCTTCTCTGCTTGCTGAAAACACAGAGAACAAACAGGGTTTGTGTCTTTAGAAAACCAACACAGCAACAGCAAAGCATAGTGTTCTACATAGCTCTTCCATGGAAAACAAGCAATTTAGATCCTAAAACCTTTGCTCTTGCTCTGCAGACGAGGAACACACCAACTGGTACAAAATATACGTCAGTAGTGGAGAAAGCAGGTACGTGTCTTCAAGAGCTTCTCTGCTCGCTGCAAGTACAGAGAACAAACAGGGTTTGTTTCTTGAGAAAACCGACACAGCAACAGCAAAGCATAGTGTTCTACAGAGCTCTTCCATGGAAATCAAGCAATTTAGGTCCTAACACCTTTGCTCTTGCTCTGCAGACGAGGAATACACCAACTGGTACAAAATATACTTCACTAGTGGAAAAGGGGCAAGAAAGTGTCTGCAGCAGCTTCTCTGCTTGCTGAAAACACAGGGAACAAACAGGGTTTGTGTCTTGAGAAAACCAACACAGCAACAGCAAAGCACAGTGTTCTACATATCTCTTCCAAGGAAATCAAGCAATTTAGATCCTAAAACCTTTGCTCTTGCTCTGCAGACAAGGAATACACCAACTGGTACAAAATATACTTCACTTGTGGAAAAGGGGCAAGAAAGTGTCTGCAGCAGCTTCTCTGCTTGCTGAAAACACAGAGAACAAACAGGGCTTGTGTCTTGAGAAAACAAACACAGCAACCGAAAACCATAGTGTTCTACATAGCTCTTCCATGGGAAACAAGCAATTTAGATCCTAAAACCTTTGCTCTTGCTCTGCAGACGAGGAATACACCAACTGGTACAAAATATACTTCACTTGTGGAAAAGGGGCAAGAAAGTGTCTGCAGCAGCTTTTCTGCTCGCTGGAAACACATACAACTAACAAGGCTTGTGTCTTGAGAAAACCAACACAGTAACAGCAAAGCACAGTGTTCTACATATCTCTTCCAAGGAAATCAAGCAATTTAGGTCCTAAAACCTTTGCTCCTGCTCTCCAGACGAGGAATACACCAACTGGTACAAAATATACGTCAGTAGTGGAGAAAGCAGGTACGTGTCTTCAAGAGCTTCTCTGCTCGCTGCAAGTACAGAGAACAAACAGGGTTTGTTTCTTGAGAAAACCAACACAGCAACAGCAAAGCATAGTGTTCTACAGAGCTCTTCCATGGAAATCAAGCAATTTAGGTCCTAACACATTTGCTCTTGCTTTGCAGATGAGGAACACACCAACTGGTACAAAATATACTTCACTTGTGGAAAAGGAGCAAGAAAGTGTCTGCAGCAGCTTCTCTGCTTGCTGCAAACACAGACAACCAACAGGACTTGTGTCTTGAGAAAACCAACACAGCAACAGCAAAGCATAGTGTTCTACAGAGCTCTTCCATGGAAAACAAGCAATTTAGATCCTAAAACCTTTGCTCTTGCTCTGCAGAAGAGGAATACACCAACTGGTACAAAATATACTTCACTTGTGAAAAAGGGGCAAGAAAGTGTCTGCAGCAGCTTTTCTGCTCGCTGGAAACACATACAACCAACAAGACTTGTGTCTTGAGAAAACCAACACAGTAACAGCAAAGCATAGTGTTCTACATAGCTCTTCCATGGAAAACAAGCAATTTAGATCCTAAAACCTTTGCTCTTGCTCTGCAGACGAGGAATACACCAACTGGTACAAAATATACTTCACTTGTGGAAAAGGGGCAAGAAAGTGTCTGCAGCAGCTTCTCTGCTTGCTGAAAACACAGGGAACAAACAGGGTTTGTGTCTTGAGAAAACCAACACAGCAACAGCAAAGCACAGTGTTCTACATATCTCTTCCAAGGAAATCAAGCAATTTAGGTCTTAAAACCTTGGCTCCTGCTCTCCAGACGAGGAATACACCAACTGGTACAAAATATACTTCACTAGTGGAAAAGGAGCAAGAAAGTGTCTGCAGCAGCTTCTCTGCTTGCTGAAAACACAGAGAACAAACAGGGTTTGTGTCTTTAGAAAACCAACACAGCAACAGCAAAGCATAGTGTTCTACATAGCTCTTCCATGGAAAACAAGCAATTTAGATCCTAAAACCTTTGCTCTTGCTCTGCAGACGAGGAATACACCAACTGGTACAAAATATACTTCACTTGTGGAAAAGGGGCAAGAAAGTGTCTGCAGCAGCTTTTCTGCTCGCTGGAAACACATACAACTAACAAGGCTTGTGTCTTGAGAAAACCAACACAGTAACAGCAAAGCACAGTGTTCTACATATCTCTTCCAAGGAAATCAAGCAATTTAGGTCCTAAAACCTTTGCTCCTGCTCTCCAGACGAGGAATACACCAACTGGTACAAAATATACGTCAGTAGTGGAGAAAGCAGGTACGTGTCTTCAAGAGCTTCTCTGCTCGCTGCAAGTACAGAGAACAAACAGGGTTTGTTTCTTGAGAAAACCAACACAGCAACAGCAAAGCATAGTGTTCTACAGAGCTCTTCCATGGAAATCAAGCAATTTAGGTCCTAACACATTTGCTCTTGCTTTGCAGACGAGGAACACACCAACTGGTACAAAATATACTTCACTTGTGGAAAAGGGGCAAGAAAGTGTCTGCAGCAGCTTCTCTGCTTGCTGCAAACACAGACAACCAACAGGACTTGTGTCTTGAGAAAACCAACACAGCAACAGCAAAGCATAGTGTTCTACAGAGCTCTTCCATGGAAAACAAGCAATTTAGATCCTAAAACCTTTGCTCTTGCTCTGCAGAAGAGGAATACACCAACTGGTACAAAATATACTTCACTTGTGGAAAAGGGGCAAGAAAGTGTCTGCAGCAGCTTTTCTGCTCGCTGGAAACACATACAACCAACAAGACTTGTGTCTTGAGAAAACCAACACAGTAACAGCAAAGCATAGTGTTCTACATAGCTCTTCCATGGAAAACAAGCAATTTAGATCCTAAAACCTTTGCTCTTGCTCTGCAGACGAGGAATACACCAACTGGTACAAAATATACTTCACTAGTGGAAAAGGGGCAAGAAAGTGTCTGCAGCAGCTTCTCTGCTTGCTGAAAACACAGGGAACAAACAGGGTTTGTGTCTTGAGAAAACCAACACAGCAACAGCAAAGCACAGTGTTCTACATATTTCTTCCAAGGAAATCAAGCAATTTAGGTCCTAAAACCTTTGCTCCTGCTCTCCAGACGAGGAATACACCAACTGGTACAAAATATACTTCACTAGTGGAAAAGGAGCAAGAAAGTGTCTGCAGCAGCTTCTCTGCTTGCTGAAAACACAGAGAACAAACAGGGTTTGTGTCTTTAGAAAACCAACACAGCAACAGCAAAGCATAGTGTTCTACATAGCTCTTCCATGGAAAACAAGCAATTTAGATCCTAAAACCTTTGCTCTTGCTCTGCAGACGAGGAACACACCAACTGGTACAAAATATACGTCAGTAGTGGAGAAAGCAGGTACGTGTCTTCAAGAGCTTCTCTGCTCGCTGCAAGTACAGAGAACAAACAGGGTTTGTTTCTTGAGAAAACCGACACAGCAACAGCAAAGCATAGTGTTCTACAGAGCTCTTCCATGGAAATCAAGCAATTTAGGTCCTAACACCTTTGCTCTTGCTCTGCAGACGAGGAATACACCAACTGGTACAAAATATACTTCACTAGTGGAAAAGGGGCAAGAAAGTGTCTGCAGCAGCTTCTCTGCTTGCTGAAAACACAGGGAACAAACAGGGTTTGTGTCTTGAGAAAACCAACACAGCAACAGCAAAGCACAGTGTTCTACATATCTCTTCCAAGGAAATCAAGCAATTTAGATCCTAAAACCTTTGCTCTTGCTCTGCAGACAAGGAATACACCAACTGGTACAAAATATACTTCACTTGTGGAAAAGGGGCAAGAAAGTGTCTGCAGCAGCTTCTCTGCTTGCTGAAAACACAGAGAACAAACAGGGCTTGTGTCTTGAGAAAACAAACACAGCAACCGAAAACCATAGTGTTCTACATAGCTCTTCCATGGAAAACAAGCAATTTAGATCCTAAAACCTTTGCTCTTGCTCTGCAGACGAGGAATACACCAACTGGTACAAAATATACTTCACTTGTGGAAAAGGGGCAAGAAAGTGTCTGCAGCAGCTTTTCTGCTCGCTGGAAACACATACAACTAACAAGGCTTGTGTCTTGAGAAAACCAACACAGTAACAGCAAAGCACAGTGTTCTACATATCTCTTCCAAGGAAATCAAGCAATTTAGGTCCTAAAACCTTTGCTCCTGCTCTCCAGACGAGGAATACACCAACTGGTACAAAATATACGTCAGTAGTGGAGAAAGCAGGTACGTGTCTTCAAGAGCTTCTCTGCTCGCTGCAAGTACAGAGAACAAACAGGGTTTGTTTCTTGAGAAAACCAACACAGCAACAGCAAAGCATAGTGTTCTACAGAGCTCTTCCATGGAAATCAAGCAATTTAGGTCCTAACACATTTGCTCTTGCTTTGCAGACGAGGAACACACCAACTGGTACAAAATATACTTCACTTGTGGAAAAGGAGCAAGAAAGTGTCTGCAGCAGCTTCTCTGCTTGCTGCAAACACAGACAACCAACAGGACTTGTGTCTTGAGAAAACCAACACAGCAACAGCAAAGCATAGTGTTCTACAGAGCTCTTCCATGGAAAACAAGCAATTTAGATCCTAAAACCTTTGCTCTTGCTCTGCAGAAGAGGAATACACCAACTGGTACAAAATATACTTCACTTGTGGAAAAGGGGCAAGAAAGTGTCTGCAGCAGCTTTTCTGCTCGCTGGAAACACATACAACCAACAAGACTTGTGTCTTGAGAAAACCAACACAGTAACAGCAAAGCATAGTGTTCTACATAGCTCTTCCATGGAAAACAAGCAATTTAGATCCTAAAACCTTTGCTCTTGCTCTGCAGACGAGGAATACACCAACTGGTACAAAATATACTTCACTTGTGGAAAAGGGGCAAGAAAGTGTCTGCAGCAGCTTCTCTGCTTGCTGAAAACACAGGGAACAAACAGGGTTTGTGTCTTGAGAAAACCAACACAGCAACAGCAAAGCACAGTGTTCTACATATCTCTTCCAAGGAAATCAAGCAATTTAGGTCCTAAAACCTTGGCTCCTGCTCTCCAGACGAGGAATACACCAACTGGTACAAAATATACTTCACTAGTGGAAAAGGAGCAAGAAAGTGTCTGCAGCAGCTTCTCTGCTTGCTGAAAACACAGAGAACAAACAGGGTTTGTGTCTTTAGAAAACCAACACAGCAACAGCAAAGCATAGTGTTCTACATAGCTCTTCCATGGAAAACAAGCAATTTAGATCCTAAAACCTTTGCTCTTGCTCTGCAGACGAGGAATACACCAACTGGTACAAAATATACTTCACTTGTGGAAAAGGGGCAAGAAAGTGTCTGCAGCAGCTTCTCTGCTTGCTGAAAACACAGGGAACAAACAGGGTTTGTGTCTTGAGAAAACCAACACAGCAACAGCAAAGCACAGTGTTCTACATATCTCTTCCATGGAAATCAAGCAATTTAAGTCCTAAAACCTTTGCTCTTGCTCTGCAGACGAGGAACACACCAACTGGTACAAAATATACTTCACTTGTGGAAAAGGGGCAAGAAAGTGTCTGCAGCAGCTTTTCTGCTCGCTGGAAACACATACAACCAACAAGACTTGTGTCTTGAGAAAACCAACACAGTAACAGCAAAGCATAGTGTTCTACAGAGCTCTTCCATGGAAATCAAGCAATTTTAGTCCTAAAACCTTTGCTCTTGCTTTGCAGACGAGGAACACACCAACTGGTACAAAATATACGTCAGTAGTGGAGAAAGCAGGTACGTGTCTTCAAGAGCTTCTCTGCTTGCTGAAAACACAGGGAACAAACAGGGCTTGTGTCTTTAGAAAACCAACACAGCAACAGCAAAGCATAGTGTTCTTAATAGCTCTTCCATGGAAATCAAGCAATTTAAGTCCTAAAACCTTTGCTCTTGCTTTGCAGACGAGGAACACACCAACTGGTACAAAATATACTTCACTTGTGAAAAAGGGGCAAGAAAGTGTCTGCAGCAGCTTCTCTGCTTGCTGAAAACACAGGGAACAAACAGGGTTTGTGTCTTGAGAAAACCAACACAGCAACAGCAAAGCATAGTGTTCTACATAGCTCTTCCATGGAAAACAAGCAATTTAGATCCTAAAACCTTTGCTCTTGCTCTGCAGACGAGGAATACACAAACTGGTACAAAATATACTTCACTAGTGGAAAAGGAGCAAGAAAGTGTCTGCAGCAGCTTCTCTGCTTGCTGAAAACACAGAGAACAAACAGGGCTTGTGTCTTGAGAAAACCAACACAGCAACAGCAAAGCATAGTGTTCTACATAGCTCTTCCATGGAAAACAAGCAATTTAGATCCTAAAACCTTTGCTCTTGCTCTGCAGACGAGGAATACACCAACTGGTACAAAATATACTTCACTTGTGGAAAAGGGGCAAGAAAGTGTCTGCAGCAGCTTCTCTGCTGGCTGGAAACACATACAACTAACAAGGCTTGTGTCTTGAGAAAACCAACACAGCAACAGCAAAGCACAGTGTTCTACATATCTCTTCCAAGGAAATCAAGCAATTTAGGTCCTAAAACCTTTGCTCCTGCTCTCCAGACGAGGAATACACCAACTGGTACAAAATATACGTCAGTAGTGGAGAAAGCAGGTACGTGTCTTCAAGAGCTTCTCTGCTCGCTGCAAGTACAGAGAACAAACAGGGTTTGTTTCTTGAGAAAACCAACACAGCAACAGCAAAGCATAGTGTTCTACAGAGCTCTTCCATGGAAATCAAGCAATTTAGGTCCTAACACATTTGCTCTTGCTTTGCAGACGAGGAACACACCAACTGGTACAAAATATACTTCACTTGTAAAAAGGGGCAAGAAAGTGTCTGCAGCAGCTTCTCTGCTTGCTGCAAACACAGACAACCAACAGGACTTGTGTCTTGAGAAAACCAACACAGCAACAGCAAAGCATAGTGTTCTACAGAGCTCTTCCATGGAAAACAAGCAATTTAGATCCTAAAACCTTTGCTCTTGCTCTGCAGAAGAGGAATACACCAACTGGTACAAAATATACTTCACTTGTGGAAAAGGGGCAAGAAAGTGTCTGCAGCAGCTTCTCTGCTTGCTGAAAACACAGAGAACAAACAGGGTTTGTGTCTTTAGAAAACCAACACAGCAACAGCAAAGCATAGTGTTCTACATAGCTCTTCCATGGAAAACAAGCAATTTAGATCCTAAAACCTTTGCTCTTGCTCTGCAGACGAGGAACACACCAACTGGTACAAAATATACGTCAGTAGTGGAGAAAGCAGGTACGTGTCTTCAAGAGCTTCTCTGCTCGCTGCAAGTACAGAGAACAAACAGGGTTTGTTTCTTGAGAAAACCGACACAGCAACAGCAAAGCATAGTGTTCTACAGAGCTCTTCCATGGAAATCAAGCAATTTAGGTCCTAACACCTTTGCTCTTGCTCTGCAGACGAGGAATACACCAACTGGTACAAAATATACTTCACTAGTGGAAAAGGGGCAAGAAAGTGTCTGCAGCAGCTTCTCTGCTTGCTGAAAACACAGGGAACAAACAGGGTTTGTGTCTTGAGAAAACCAACACAGCAACAGCAAAGCACAGTGTTCTACATATCTCTTCCAAGGAAATCAAGCAATTTAGATCCTAAAACCTTTGCTCTTGCTCTGCAGACAAGGAATACACCAACTGGTACAAAATATACTTCACTTGTGGAAAAGGGGCAAGAAAGTGTCTGCAGCAGCTTCTCTGCTTGCTGAAAACACAGAGAACAAACAGGGCTTGTGTCTTGAGAAAACAAACACAGCAACCGAAAACCATAGTGTTCTACATAGCTCTTCCATGGGAAACAAGCAATTTAGATCCTAAAACCTTTGCTCTTGCTCTGCAGACGAGGAATACACCAACTGGTACAAAATATACTTCACTTGTGGAAAAGGGGCAAGAAAGTGTCTGCAGCAGCTTTTCTGCTCGCTGGAAACACATACAACTAACAAGGCTTGTGTCTTGAGAAAACCAACACAGTAACAGCAAAGCACAGTGTTCTACATATCTCTTCCAAGGAAATCAAGCAATTTAGGTCCTAAAACCTTTGCTCCTGCTCTCCAGACGAGGAATACACCAACTGGTACAAAATATACGTCAGTAGTGGAGAAAGCAGGTACGTGTCTTCAAGAGCTTCTCTGCTCGCTGCAAGTACAGAGAACAAACAGGGTTTGTTTCTTGAGAAAACCAACACAGCAACAGCAAAGCATAGTGTTCTACAGAGCTCTTCCATGGAAATCAAGCAATTTAGGTCCTAACACATTTGCTCTTGCTTTGCAGACGAGGAACACACCAACTGGTACAAAATATACTTCACTTGTGGAAAAGGAGCAAGAAAGTGTCTGCAGCAGCTTCTCTGCTTGCTGCAAACACAGACAACCAACAGGACTTGTGTCTTGAGAAAACCAACACAGCAACAGCAAAGCATAGTGTTCTACAGAGCTCTTCCATGGAAAACAAGCAATTTAGATCCTAAAACCTTTGCTCTTGCTCTGCAGAAGAGGAATACACCAACTGGTACAAAATATACTTCACTTGTGAAAAAGGGGCAAGAAAGTGTCTGCAGCAGCTTTTCTGCTCGCTGGAAACACATACAACCAACAAGACTTGTGTCTTGAGAAAACCAACACAGTAACAGCAAAGCATAGTGTTCTACATAGCTCTTCCATGGAAAACAAGCAATTTAGATCCTAAAACCTTTGCTCTTGCTCTGCAGACGAGGAATACACCAACTGGTACAAAATATACTTCACTTGTGGAAAAGGGGCAAGAAAGTGTCTGCAGCAGCTTCTCTGCTTGCTGAAAACACAGGGAACAAACAGGGTTTGTGTCTTGAGAAAACCAACACAGCAACAGCAAAGCACAGTGTTCTACATATCTCTTCCAAGGAAATCAAGCAATTTAGGTCCTAAAACCTTGGCTCCTGCTCTCCAGACGAGGAATACACCAACTGGTACAAAATATACTTCACTAGTGGAAAAGGAGCAAGAAAGTGTCTGCAGCAGCTTCTCTGCTTGCTGAAAACACAGAGAACAAACAGGGTTTGTGTCTTTAGAAAACCAACACAGCAACAGCAAAGCATAGTGTTCTACATAGCTCTTCCATGGAAAACAAGCAATTTAGATCCTAAAACCTTTGCTCTTGCTCTGCAGACGAGGAATACACCAACTGGTACAAAATATACTTCACTTGTGGAAAAGGGGCAAGAAAGTGTCTGCAGCAGCTTTTCTGCTCGCTGGAAACACATACAACTAACAAGGCTTGTGTCTTGAGAAAACCAACACAGTAACAGCAAAGCACAGTGTTCTACATATCTCTTCCAAGGAAATCAAGCAATTTAGGTCCTAAAACCTTTGCTCCTGCTCTCCAGACGAGGAATACACCAACTGGTACAAAATATACGTCAGTAGTGGAGAAAGCAGGTACGTGTCTTCAAGAGCTTCTCTGCTCGCTGCAAGTACAGAGAACAAACAGGGTTTGTTTCTTGAGAAAACCAACACAGCAACAGCAAAGCATAGTGTTCTACAGAGCTCTTCCATGGAAATCAAGCAATTTAGGTCCTAACACATTTGCTCTTGCTTTGCAGACGAGGAACACACCAACTGGTACAAAATATACTTCACTTGTGGAAAAGGGGCAAGAAAGTGTCTGCAGCAGCTTCTCTGCTTGCTGCAAACACAGACAACCAACAGGACTTGTGTCTTGAGAAAACCAACACAGCAACAGCAAAGCATAGTGTTCTACAGAGCTCTTCCATGGAAAACAAGCAATTTAGATCCTAAAACCTTTGCTCTTGCTCTGCAGAAGAGGAATACACCAACTGGTACAAAATATACTTCACTTGTGGAAAAGGGGCAAGAAAGTGTCTGCAGCAGCTTTTCTGCTCGCTGGAAACACATACAACCAACAAGACTTGTGTCTTGAGAAAACCAACACAGTAACAGCAAAGCATAGTGTTCTACATAGCTCTTCCATGGAAAACAAGCAATTTAGATCCTAAAACCTTTGCTCTTGCTCTGCAGACGAGGAATACACCAACTGGTACAAAATATACTTCACTAGTGGAAAAGGGGCAAGAAAGTGTCTGCAGCAGCTTCTCTGCTTGCTGAAAACACAGGGAACAAACAGGGTTTGTGTCTTGAGAAAACCAACACAGCAACAGCAAAGCACAGTGTTCTACATATTTCTTCCAAGGAAATCAAGCAATTTAGGTCCTAAAACCTTTGCTCCTGCTCTCCAGACGAGGAATACACCAACTGGTACAAAATATACTTCACTAGTGGAAAAGGAGCAAGAAAGTGTCTGCAGCAGCTTCTCTGCTTGCTGAAAACACAGAGAACAAACAGGGTTTGTGTCTTTAGAAAACCAACACAGCAACAGCAAAGCATAGTGTTCTACATAGCTCTTCCATGGAAAACAAGCAATTTAGATCCTAAAACCTTTGCTCTTGCTCTGCAGACGAGGAACACACCAACTGGTACAAAATATACGTCAGTAGTGGAGAAAGCAGGTACGTGTCTTCAAGAGCTTCTCTGCTCGCTGCAAGTACAGAGAACAAACAGGGTTTGTTTTCTTGAGAAAACCGACACAGCAACAGCAAAGCATAGTGTTCTACAGAGCTCTTCCATGGAAATCAAGCAATTTAGGTCCTAACACCTTTGCTCTTGCTCTGCAGACGAGGAATACACCAACTGGTACAAAATATACTTCACTAGTGGAAAAGGGGCAAGAAAGTGTCTGCAGCAGCTTCTCTGCTTGCTGAAAACACAGGGAACAAACAGGGTTTGTGTCTTGAGAAAACCAACACAGCAACAGCAAAGCACAGTGTTTCTACATATCTCTTCCAAGGAAATCAAGCAATTTAGATCCTAAAACCTTTGCTCTTGCTCTGCAGACAAGGAATACACCAACTGGTACAAAATATACTTCACTTGTGGAAAAGGGGCAAGAAAGTGTCTGCAGCAGCTTCTCTGCTTGCTGAAAACACAGAGAACAAACAGGGCTTGTGTCTTGAGAAAACAAACACAGCAACCGAAAACCATAGTGTTCTACATAGCTCTTCCATGGAAAACAAGCAATTTAGATCCTAAAACCTTTGCTCTTGCTCTGCAGACGAGGAATACACCAACTGGTACAAAATATACTTCACTTGTGGAAAAGGGGCAAGAAAGTGTCTGCAGCAGCTTTTCTGCTCGCTGGAAACACATACAACTAACAAGGCTTGTGTCTTGAGAAAACCAACACAGTAACAGCAAAGCACAGTGTTCTACATATCTCTTCCAAGGAAATCAAGCAATTTAGGTCCTAAAACCTTTGCTCCTGCTCTCCAGACGAGGAATACACCAACTGGTACAAAATATACGTCAGTAGTGGAGAAAGCAGGTACGTGTCTTCAAGAGCTTCTCTGCTCGCTGCAAGTACAGAGAACAAACAGGGTTTGTTTCTTGAGAAAACCAACACAGCAACAGCAAAGCATAGTGTTCTACAGAGCTCTTCCATGGAAATCAAGCAATTTAGGTCCTAACACATTTGCTCTTGCTTTGCAGACGAGGAACACACCAACTGGTACAAAATATACTTCACTTGTGGAAAAGGAGCAAGAAAGTGTCTGCAGCAGCTTCTCTGCTTGCTGCAAACACAGACAACCAACAGGACTTGTGTCTTGAGAAAACCAACACAGCAACAGCAAAGCATAGTGTTCTACAGAGCTCTTCCATGGAAAACAAGCAATTTAGATCCTAAAACCTTTGCTCTTGCTCTGCAGAAGAGGAATACACCAACTGGTACAAAATATACTTCACTTGTGGAAAAGGGGCAAGAAAGTGTCTGCAGCAGCTTTTCTGCTCGCTGGAAACACATACAACCAACAAGACTTGTGTCTTGAGAAAACCAACACAGCAACAGCAAAGCATAGTGTTCTACATAGCTCTTCCATGGAAAACAAGCAATTTAGATCCTAAAACCTTTGCTCTTGCTCTGCAGACGAGGAATACACCAACTGGTACAAAATATACTTCACTTGTGGAAAAGGGGCAAGAAAGTGTCTGCAGCAGCTTCTCTGCTTGCTGAAAACACAGGGAACAAACAGGGTTTGTGTCTTGAGAAAACCAACACAGCAACAGCAAAGCACAGTGTTCTACATATCTCTTCAAGGAAATCAAGCAATTTAGGTCCTAAAACCTTGGCTCCTGCTCTCCAGACGAGGAATACACCAACTGGTACAAAATATACTTCACTAGTGGAAAAGGAGCAAGAAAGTGTCTGCAGCAGCTTCTCTGCTTGCTGAAAACACAGAGAACAAACAGGGTTTGTGTCTTTAGAAAACCAACACAGCAACAGCAAAGCATAGTGTTCTACATAGCTCTTCCATGGAAAACAAGCAATTTAGATCCTAAAACCTTTGCTCTTGCTCTGCAGACGAGGAATACACCAACTGGTACAAAATATACTTCACTTGTGGAAAAGGGGCAAGAAAGTGTCTGCAGCAGCTTCTCTGCTTGCTGAAAACACAGGGAACAAACAGGGTTTGTGTCTTGAGAAAACCAACACAGCAACAGCAAAGCACAGTGTTCTACATATCTCTTCCATGGAAATCAAGCAATTTAAGTCCTAAAACCTTTGCTCTTGCTCTGCAGACGAGGAACACACCAACTGGTACAAAATATACTTCACTTGTGGAAAAGGGGCAAGAAAGTGTCTGCAGCAGCTTTTCTGCTCGCTGGAAACACATACAACCAACAAGACTTGTGTCTTGAGAAAACCAACACAGTAACAGCAAAGCATAGTGTTCTACAGAGCTCTTCCATGGAAATCAAGCAATTTTAGTCCTAAAACCTTTGCTCTTGCTTTGCAGACGAGGAACACACCAACTGGTACAAAATATACGTCAGTAGTGGAGAAAGCAGGTACGTGTCTTCAAGAGCTTCTCTGCTTGCTGAAAACACAGGGAACAAACAGGGCTTGTGTCTTTAGAAAACCAACACAGCAACAGCAAAGCATAGTGTTCTTAATAGCTCTTCCATGGAAATCAAGCAATTTAAGTCCTAAAACCTTTGCTCTTGCTTTGCAGACGAGGAACACACCAACTGGTACAAAATATACTTCACTTGTGAAAAAGGGGCAAGAAAGTGTCTGCAGCAGCTTCTCTGCTTGCTGAAAACACAGGGAACAAACAGGGTTTGTGTCTTGAGAAAACCAACACAGCAACAGCAAAGCATAGTGTTCTACATAGCTCTTCCATGGAAAACAAGCAATTTAGATCCTAAAACCTTTGCTCTTGCTCTGCAGACGAGGAATACACAAACTGGTACAAAATATACTTCACTAGTGGAAAAGGAGCAAGAAAGTGTCTGCAGCAGCTTCTCTGCTTGCTGAAAACACAGAGAACAAACAGGGCTTGTGTCTTGAGAAAACCAACACAGCAACAGCAAAGCATAGTGTTCTACATAGCTCTTCCATGGAAAACAAGCAATTTAGATCCTAAAACCTTTGCTCTTGCTCTGCAGACGCGGAATACACCAACTGGTACAAAATATACTTCACTTGTGGAAAAGGGGCAAGAAAGTGTCTGCAGCAGCTTCTCTGCTGGCTGGAAACACATACAACTAACAAGGCTTGTGTCTTGAGAAAACCAACACAGCAACAGCAAAGCACAGTGTTCTACATATCTCTTCCAAGGAAATCAAGCAATTTAGGTCCTAAAACCTTTGCTCCTGCTCTCCAGACGAGGAATACACCAACTGGTACAAAATATACGTCAGTAGTGGAGAAAGCAGGTACGTGTCTTCAAGAGCTTCTCTGCTCGCTGCAAGTACAGAGAACAAACAGGGTTTGTTTCTTGAGAAAACCAACACAGCAACAGCAAAGCATAGTGTTCTACAGAGCTCTTCCATGGAAATCAAGCAATTTAGGTCCTAACACATTTGCTCTTGCTTTGCAGACGAGGAACACACCAACTGGTACAAAATATACTTCACTTGTAAAAAGGGGCAAGAAAGTGTCTGCAGCAGCTTCTCTGCTTGCTGCAAACACAGACAACCAACAGGACTTGTGTCTTGAGAAAACCAACACAGCAACAGCAAAGCATAGTGTTCTACAGAGCTCTTCCATGGAAAACAAGCAATTTAGATCCTAAAACCTTTGCTCTTGCTCTGCAGAAGAGGAATACACCAACTGGTACAAAATATACTTCACTTGTGGAAAAGGGGCAAGAAAGTGTCTGCAGCAGCTTTTCTGCTCGCTGGAAACACATACAACCAACAAGACTTGTGTCTTGAGAAAACCAACACAGTAACAGCAAAGCATAGTGTTCTACAGAGCTCTTCCATGGAAATCAAGCAATTTTAGTCCTAAAACCTTTGCTCTTGCTCTGCAGACGAGGAACACACCAACTGGTACAAAATATACGTCAGTAGTGGAGAAAGCAGGTACGTGTCTTCAAGAGCTTCTCTGCTTGCTGAAAACACAGGGAACAAACAGGGCTTGTGTGTTTAGAAAACAAACACAGCAACAGCAAAGCATAGTGTTCTTAATAGCTCTTCCAATGAAATCAAGCAATTTAGGTCCTAAAACCTTTGATCCGTCTCTGCAGACGAGGAACACACCAACTGGTACAAAATATACTTCACTTGTGAAAAAGGGGCAAGAAAGTGTCTGCAGCAGCTTCTCTGCTTGCTGCAAACACAGACAACCAACAGGACTTGTGTCTTGAGAAAACCAACACAGCAACAGCAAAGCATAGTGTTCTACAGAGCTCTTCCATGGAAAACAAGCAATTTAGATCCTAAAACCTTTGCTCTTGCTCTGCAGACGAGGAATACACCAACTGGTACAAAATATACTTCACTAGTGGAAAAGGAGCAAGAAAGTGTCTGCAGCAGCTTCTCTGCTTGCTGAAAACACAGGGAACAAACAGGGTTTGTGTCTTGAGAAAACCAACACAGCAACAGCAAAGCACAGTGTTCTACATATCTCTTCCAAGGAAATCAAGCAATTTAGGTCCTAAAACCTTGGCTCCTGCTCTCCAGACGAGGAATACACCAACTGGTACAAAATATACTTCACTAGTGGAAAAGGAGCAAGAAAGTGTCTGCAGCAGCTTCTCTGCTTGCTGAAAACACAGAGAACAAACAGGGTTTGTGTCTTTAGAAAACCAACACAGCAACAGCAAAGCATAGTGTTCTACATAGCTCTTCCATGGAAAACAAGCAATTTAGATCCTAAAACCTTTGCTCTTGCTCTGCAGACGAGGAATACACCAACTGGTACAAAATATACTTCACTTGTGGAAAAGGGGCAAGAAAGTGTCTGCAGCAGCTTCTCTGCTTGCTGAAAACACAGGGAACAAACAGGGTTTGTGTCTTGAGAAAACCAACACAGCAACAGCAAAGCACAGTGTTCTACATATCTCTTCCATGGAAATCAAGCAATTTAAGTCCTAAAACCTTTGCTCTTGCTCTGCAGACGAGGAACACACCAACTGGTACAAAATATACTTCACTTGTGGAAAAGGGGCAAGAAAGTGTCTGCAGCAGCTTTTCTGCTCGCTGGAAACACATACAACCAACAAGACTTGTGTCTTGAGAAAACCAACACAGTAACAGCAAAGCATAGTGTTCTACAGAGCTCTTCCATGGAAATCAAGCAATTTTAGTCCTAAAACCTTTGCTCTTGCTTTGCAGACGAGGAACACACCAACTGGTACAAAATATACGTCAGTAGTGGAGAAAGCAGGTACGTGTCTTCAAGAGCTTCTCTGCTTGCTGAAAACACAGGGAACAAACAGGGCTTGTGTCTTTAGAAAACCAACACAGCAACAGCAAAGCATAGTGTTCTTAATAGCTCTTCCATGGAAATCAAGCAATTTAAGTCCTAAAACCTTTGCTCTTGCTTTGCAGACGAGGAACACACCAACTGGTACAAAATATACTTCACTTGTGAAAAAGGGGCAAGAAAGTGTCTGCAGCAGCTTCTCTGCTTGCTGAAAACACAGGGAACAAACAGGGTTTGTGTCTTGAGAAAACCAACACAGCAACAGCAAAGCACAGTGTTCTACATATCTCTTCCAAGGAAATCAAGCAATTTAGGTCCTAAAACCTTTGCTCTTGCTCTGCAGACAAGGAATACACCAACTGGTACAAAATATACTTCACTTGTGGAAAAGGGACAAGAAAGTGTCTGCAGCAGCTTCTCTGCTTGCTGAAAACACAGGGAACAAACAGGGTTTGTGTCTTTAGAAAACCAACACAGCAACAGCAAAGCATAGTGTTCTACATAGCTCTTCCATGGAAAACAAGCAATTTAGATCCTAAAACCTTTGCTCTTGCTCTGCAGACGAGGAATACACCAACTGGTACAAAATATACTTCACTTGTGGAAAAGGGGCAAGAAAGTGTCTGCAGCAGCTTCTCTGCTTGCTGAAAACACAGGGAACAAACAGGGTTTGTGTCTTGAGAAAACCAACACAGCAACAGCAAAGCACAGTGTTCTACATATCTCTTCCAAGGAAATCAAGCAATTTAGGTCCTAAAACCTTTGCTCCTGCTCTCCAGACGAGGAATACACCAACTGGTACAAAATATACTTCACTAGTGGAAAAGGAGCAAGAAAGTGTCTGCAGCAGCTTCTCTGCTTGCTGAAAACACAGAGAACAAACAGGGTTTGTGTCTTTAGAAAACCAACACAGCAACAGCAAAGCATAGTGTTCTACATAGCTCTTCCATGGAAAACAAGCAATTTAGATCCTAAAACCTTTGCTCTTGCTCTGCAGACGAGGAATACACCAACTGGTACAAAATATACTTCACTTGTGGAAAAGGGGCAAGAAAGTGTCTGCAGCAGCTTTTCTGCTCGCTGGAAACACATACAACTAACAAGGCTTGTGTCTTGAGAAAACCAACACAGTAACAGCAAAGCACAGTGTTCTACATATCTCTTCCAAGGAAATCAAGCAATTTAGGTCCTAAAACCTTTGCTCCTGCTCTCCAGACGAGGAATACACCAACTGGTACAAAATATACGTCAGTAGTGGAGAAAGCAGGTACGTGTCTTCAAGAGCTTCTCTGCTCGCTGCAAGTACAGAGAACAAACAGGGTTTGTTTCTTGAGAAAACCAACACAGCAACAGCAAAGCATAGTGTTCTACAGAGCTCTTCCATGGAAATCAAGCAATTTAGGTCCTAACACATTTGCTCTTGCTTTGCAGACGAGGAACACACCAACTGGTACAAAATATACTTCACTTGTGGAAAAGGGGCAAGAAAGTGTCTGCAGCAGCTTCTCTGCTTGCTGCAAACACAGACAACCAACAGGACTTGTGTCTTGAGAAAACCAACACAGCAACAGCAAAGCATAGTGTTCTACAGAGCTCTTCCATGGAAAACAAGCAATTTAGATCCTAAAACCTTTGCTCTTGCTCTGCAGAAGAGGAATACACCAACTGGTACAAAATATACTTCACTTGTGGAAAAGGGGCAAGAAAGTGTCTGCAGCAGCTTTTCTGCTCGCTGGAAACACATACAACCAACAAGACTTGTGTCTTGAGAAAACCAACACAGTAACAGCAAAGCATAGTGTTCTACATAGCTCTTCCATGGAAAACAAGCAATTTAGATCCTAAAACCTTTGCTCTTGCTCTGCAGACGAGGAATACACCAACTGGTACAAAATATACTTCACTAGTGGAAAAGGGGCAAGAAAGTGTCTGCAGCAGCTTCTCTGCTTGCTGAAAACACAGGGAACAAACAGGGTTTGTGTCTTGAGAAAACCAACACAGCAACAGCAAAGCACAGTGTTCTACATATTTCTTCCAAGGAAATCAAGCAATTTAGGTCCTAAAACCTTTGCTCCTGCTCTCCAGACGAGGAATACACCAACTGGTACAAAATATACTTCACTAGTGGAAAAGGAGCAAGAAAGTGTCTGCAGCAGCTTCTCTGCTTGCTGAAAACACAGAGAACAAACAGGGTTTGTGTCTTTAGAAAACCAACACAGCAACAGCAAAGCATAGTGTTCTACATAGCTCTTCCATGGAAAACAAGCAATTTAGATCCTAAAACCTTTGCTCTTGCTCTGCAGACGAGGAACACACCAACTGGTACAAAATATACGTCAGTAGTGGAGAAAGCAGGTACGTGTCTTCAAGAGCTTCTCTGCTCGCTGCAAGTACAGAGAACAAACAGGGTTTGTTTCTTGAGAAAACCGACACAGCAACAGCAAAGCATAGTGTTCTACAGAGCTCTTCCATGGAAATCAAGCAATTTAGGTCCTAACACCTTTGCTCTTGCTCTGCAGACGAGGAATACACCAACTGGTACAAAATATACTTCACTAGTGGAAAAGGGGGCAAGAAAGTGTCTGCAGCAGCTTCTCTGCTTGCTGAAAACACAGGGAACAAACAGGGTTTGTGTCTTGAGAAAACCAACACAGCAACAGCAAAGCACAGTGTTCTACATATCTCTTCCAAGGAAATCAAGCAATTTAGATCCTAAAACCTTTGCTCTTGCTCTGCAGACAAGGAATACACCAACTGGTACAAAATATACTTCACTTGTGGAAAAGGGGCAAGAAAGTGTCTGCAGCAGCTTCTCTGCTTGCTGAAAACACAGAGAACAAACAGGGCTTGTGTCTTGAGAAAACAAACACAGCAACCGAAAACCATAGTGTTCTACATAGCTCTTCCATGGAAAACAAGCAATTTAGATCCTAAAACCTTTGCTCTTGCTCTGCAGACGAGGAATACACCAACTGGTACAAAATATACTTCACTTGTGGAAAAGGGGCAAGAAAGTGTCTGCAGCAGCTTTTCTGCTCGCTGGAAACACATACAACTAACAAGGCTTGTGTCTTGAGAAAACCAACACAGTAACAGCAAAGCACAGTGTTCTACATATCTCTTCCAAGGAAATCAAGCAATTTAGGTCCTAAAACCTTTGCTCCTGCTCTCCAGACGAGGAATACACCAACTGGTACAAAATATACGTCAGTAGTGGAGAAAGCAGGTACGTGTCTTCAAGAGCTTCTCTGCTCGCTGCAAGTACAGAGAACAAACAGGGTTTGTTTCTTGAGAAAACCAACACAGCAACAGCAAAGCATAGTGTTCTACAGAGCTCTTCCATGGAAATCAAGCAATTTAGGTCCTAACACATTTGCTCTTGCTTTGCAGACGAGGAACACACCAACTGGTACAAAATATACTTCACTTGTGGAAAAGGAGCAAGAAAGTGTCTGCAGCAGCTTCTCTGCTTGCTGCAAACACAGACAACCAACAGGACTTGTGTCTTGAGAAAACCAACACAGCAACAGCAAAGCATAGTGTTCTACAGAGCTCTTCCATGGAAAACAAGCAATTTAGATCCTAAAACCTTTGCTCTTGCTCTGCAGAAGAGGAATACACCAACTGGTACAAAATATACTTCACTTGTGGAAAAGGGGCAAGAAAGTGTCTGCAGCAGCTTTTCTGCTCGCTGGAAACACATACAACCAACAAGACT